>NC_055958.1:40580480-40652980 GCF_018492685.1 Alosa sapidissima | reverse complement strand
TTTAGATGCACACTCAATCGTGCAGGCAAAATGTAGCACTCAAATGTGGCGACGGCACAAAAGTTTAAACATTTTTACAATGGCGGTGATAGCCTACAGTTAATGTGAATCGTGGACAATAACCAAAGAAAGGAATTTGCACCTTCATTCACCAAATAAAGGCTGTGTTTCTACATGTTAACACAAAACGTAATTTCTGTCAGAAACCAGCCTATAATGCATTGGGTAACATGAGGTGAGTCAGACAGAAGAGGGACCTGTCTTAGTAGCCTATCTTGAATCCCGTCCCTTTCAAACTACCTTAAAATTGTGTGATTAGCCGCCAGAATAATAAAATCAAAATACAAAATATGATTGGGCTATAGGTCCAAACCTATGAGTAAGCCGTTAAAAAAAGATCTTCAGGTGTAAGTAATTAGACAAAGAGCCATTGCATTCAGTGTAATATAGAGGTTAACAAAGGTACTCTAGTTTATCATTATAGTGGATGGAATCCACTATCTTGAAATCTCCTGGACAGTAGAAGATAAATTTGAATTTCCCCTGGGGATCAATAAAGTATCTATCTATCTATCTATAAAGAATATGCTAAACATACTAAAATACAAATTATACTAACACGTAATACAATATATAAAAATATACTAAAATACAAATTACAAAAATACAAATTATACTAACTAACACTTAATCTAAATCAATTCTAAAAACAGTATCCACATAGTGGTGATTAATCAATCAGAGGCGCTTGCAATGACTTACAATGTGTTTGAATACGTGGCGCCAGTATTGTTTGCTGCAGCTACAGAGATTTAGAGCTAGTTCAGTTTGGTTTGAAAACTCTTCAAACGCTACCTTAAGAGACGGCTTTATTGGGGAGAGAACAGAACATTATTTAACTGCAGAGACTG
The DNA here is from genome assembly GCF_018492685.1 of Alosa sapidissima. Classification (NCBI taxonomy): domain Eukaryota; kingdom Metazoa; phylum Chordata; class Actinopteri; order Clupeiformes; family Clupeidae; genus Alosa; species Alosa sapidissima. The sequence goes on along the minus strand of NC_055958.1, from coordinate 40,652,069 downwards.
TTGTCTCGTGCGCGCGTCTCCAGCAAGAGGACGTGCCCGGACCCAAACTTCAACTTCGCGTAGTAACGTTGCCCGACGTTCTACGGATCTGAGATCTATCTCGTTTTTGTATTTTTTGGCATGGTATACCACTGGATCAGCACTCGACTTTTTGCCTTTTTGTTGTGGATTATATATTTTTTCGTTGCGTTCCGACAAAGGATTATACTCGCGGCCTACCTGTTTCCTGGTTGGAATTTAAAGACTGTAGCGCGATCCTGGGAAGGACTTGAAGTTTTCCTTTAGTTTGGACTTTTATTTTAATTTTGTGGACTGAGACAAAGGGGGGATTCAAGTATTGTGTGGTTGCACGGGATAATTGGTGGAATTATAATATACTGCGCTAAGCGCGTCATTCAATTGAATTGTTTGGTGCGTCTTTTCTTGTTTGCGTTCAGCGCTGTCTGAATATTTGTTGGTTGCTGTGTGCTTTATTAACGGCAGTATACCGCTTATGCATATTGGTTTTGGGTAAGAAGGAATTAAGTATTTGTGACAGTATTGCAGTGTTTTCTTATTATCGATAACTACTTTCATTCAAAGAACCCCTTGTGCATTTATATTAACACAGCTGTTTAAAAAGAACATTAAAGGGTTGACTGTTACAAGTGTTTTTATGGACTCAAAGATGAAGTGAATTGATGTTGGAGGTCAAAGGTCAAATGTCAAGGTCAAAAACACCTTGAGTGTTATATCTCAAGAACGCCTTGACACACATGGTTTTTTGGTACGAGGGTTTGTATGAACTCAAAGATTAAGTGATTCAATGTTTTTTTTTCCAGGAATCTCCCCACCAACATTAACCCAGCAGCTTTTCATCCACTATTAATTCCTCTGGCATTACATTTCTAGTTTCTTTTAAAATATACATTTTGGAGACAAATGGAGTCATACCACAGGTCTATGTCCAGGGATGGATTACTGAAGGTGTTCACTTATAGGTTTAATATGACCAGATATCTGAAGCATGGGTTTGAGAACTATCCCTTTTTGTTTTCTATACAAATTATGAATGTTTCCTAATTATGTGGTACTACTGGATATTGATATTGGGATGCATTTTAATTTTCTTAATGTTACTTCTATGTTATTGCCCTTTTGTACATTGATGGAGTCATTAAATCATTGGCATGTATTGCCACAGCCCTAAACCTTTATGCCCATGTCTGTCTTTATGCTGCCATACTTAAGTAAATAGCATGGTCCAGATTAGCTGCCTGCAGGCTGCACATAATGCTATCAAACAGCGGGCTACGCTTACAGAAATATACATATTTTTTTTGTTAGTAGAAATAATAAACCTTATTAATTGAAAAAAAAAATCTTAAATATAAATACACAACAAATATGGAATGTGTTCAGAAAGATGGAGGTTTTCTTCATTTGACCAACCCTTGTATAGTATGGTCCAGATTAGCTGTCTGCAGGCTGCACATAATGCTATCAAATAGCGGGCTACGCTTACAGAAATTAAATATACAAACAAATACAGTATGGAATGTGTTTTCTTCATTTGACCAACCCTTGTACTCCAATTGACCCCCATTTCCCCTTTTGTATTTGTCCAGTTTGGGGTATAGCCAAGCCACTGAGTCCCATCACAGGTGTAAAAAGTGCTCATGCATATGGAATGTGTTCCCATGATTTTTTGTCTCTGGGATTTGCATTCTAATAGCCCCTGCAGCTGATTGGTTACATGTGAATCCAGGAGGCTAATGGAACAGGTACAGGGAGTATCATATTAACACCACAGAGTAGGGCTGGGAGATATGGCTGAAAACTGTATCACAATATAAGTTTTTCATATCAGTCGATATCGATAATTATTGATTTTTTTAAAATCTATTTCAGATAAGGACCAGAAGGGGGAAAAAAAAGGGCAGCCGTGGCCTACTGGTTAGCACTCTGGACTTGTAACCGGAGGGTTGCCGTGGCCTACTGGTTAGCACTCTGGACTTGTAACCGGAGGGTTGCCGGTTTGAGCCCCGACCAGTGGGCTGCGGCTGAAGTGCCCTTGAGCAAGGCACCTAACCCCTCACTGCTCCCCGAGCGCCGCCGTTGATGCAGGCTGCTCACTGTGCCGGGATTAGTGTGTGCTTCACCTCACTGTGTGTTCACTGTGTGCTGAGTGTGTTTCACTAATTCACGGACTGGGATAAATGCAGAGACCAAATTTCCCTCACGGGATCAAAAGAGTATATATACTTATACTTATTAATGTAGTGTCACCAACATTTAAAATAATATCAACTGACATTGTTATTCATAGCAATGTCAAACGTAACCTTCCTCAGATTTGATTCACCTCAGTTATCAATCAAAGCCAACAGGGAAAAGAAATAGCAACACAATCATGAAAAACACTCAAATAAATAAATGTGCATAATATAAGTCTGAATGAAAAGCAGCACTGGTTGAAGCCTGGGAATATTGTAAACAAAGTAGCTGAAAGGAGAATTCCAAGTGTGAACGTATGTCTCACAGCTCATGTCGTCTTGTCCCCTGCACTCCGAAATCTGGCGCTAGTTAGCCGATGCTACCAACAGGTTTTCAAAGAGGGTGCCACGGGCATCGGTCTACCCATGCAAATAAATTACTGTTTTACACCATTTACGAGGCTCAAAGTAGCTCCACACTTGGTAGACTTCCGAGGGCCCTGACATTTAAAACGAGACATTGAGAACTTTGAAAAAGCACTGGTAGTTTATTTACAAGACGATGTATACAGACAGTAGGCTACCTTAAGGAAGTTTACCTTTCGCCGCCATCTTGAATTTAGTCACTCTACAGCCAAATGAAACCACATACAAATAGAAAAGTTTACAGACTTAACAGGGGTAAATGTCTGGAATTGTGGTGCAGATATTACACACTCTGCCTACACCAACATTCACAATTGAAGTTCAAGACATGTCATATCTACTTATATCTAGGAGATAAAACACATTAGAAAAGGTCACTTGCAATAGAGAACCTGCGTTTCTTGAGCAGTACCCTCATACAGTCATTATCAGCATAGGGTCTATTTTTGGGTGATATCAAGTGTTAACAGATAAGTGTTAAGAGATAACACTCTGCCTCACATTTAATCTTACTACTACCTTTATCCTCATAGCTAGTTACACAATTAGAACACATACTACAGTAATTGGGAAACTTATACTCATCATTTATGTAATAAAACTTCTATTCCACCTGAATGCTTCATATACTGTATGTTTGCATTCAGGTGGAATAGAAGTTTTATTCAGTTGACCACCCCACCCCCACAACCACTTCACACCTCCACCCCACCCGCCCTCCTTTGTGGAGTGTGTGCTATTTGAGTTATGGCCATGCGCACCTGTGGACCATCAGACGTGCAAGTAACGACCATTCAAATGGAAGTCCCTCCCACAATCCTTTGTTCTTATTTGCATTCCAGTCCCTGTAGCTGATTGGTTAGCTTTAGATCCTAGCAGCTATTGGGGCAGGCAAAGGGACTATATGAACACAACACACTGGGGCCTCAAAATTTAAGTCACATTTTAAGGAAGACATTGGGATGCACTGATACTATAAACATCTGCCTATTTATTCTTGTATTTAAGGACTTTTTGATGTGAATACTTTTGCAAAAAGAACCAAAGTCTGAAATGGCAGATGAATCATCAGACCAGCTCACAGCAGTGAAGAAGGAGAGTGAAGAAGAAGAATGTGATGATTTCCTACAAGAGTATCTGTTTACAACTCAGAAACAGAAAAAAGAGCCTGGACTGGATCCTGAATCTAAGACTGAAATATTCATGTCACCATCTGAGGAAATTAAAAAGGAAGAAATATCTCATTCAATGGAATACAATAACACAGATCATTTTCCAAAAGGTGAGATTCTAAACAGTTTGTATTATGATTTAAAATAATAATAATAATTACAAAGTGACACTAATATAAACGACTGATTTAGATATTCTGACAATAAGATAACGAGTTTCTTTTTCTGTAATGTTGCAGGAGACATTCAAATGATCCATGCTAACAAAAGAGTGCGCTCTGAGGAACAACAAAACAAAGAGTGTCAGAAGCGCTCTTGCCAGACAACTAGAGAGAAACACGATGAATCCCAGCGTTCGGGAACATTTGATGAACTCCCTGCTGCTGCAAATCAGCAACTGTCTGATCTCAAGGATCATCAAATGATTCATAGAGAAAAGTCACATCAGTGTTCTCAATGTGGAAAAACCTTCGGCAGAATGTGTCATCTCAAAAGTCATCAAAAGACCCATACTGGACAAAGGCCATATCAGTGTTCTCAATGTGGAAAAAGCTATAGCCGAATGTTTAATCTCAAGAAGCATCAGATGATCCATACTGGAGAAAAACCATACCGTTGTTCTCAGTGTGGAAAACACTTTGGTCAAATGTCTGATCTCAAGACACATCAGATGATCCATACTGGAGAAAGGCCACATCAGTGTTTTCAATGTGGAAAGGCATTTGGCCGAATGTCTCATCTCAAAAGTCATCAGATGATCCATACTGGAGAAAAGCCACATCAATGTTCTCAATGTGGAAAACACTTTGGGCTAATGTCTAATCTCAAGAAGCATCAAAAGACCCATACTGGAGAAAAACCATATCCTTGTTCTCAGTGTGGAAAAAACTTTGCTCGAAAGGATGATCTCAAGACACATCAGATGATACATACTGGAGAAAAGTCACATCGGTGTACTCAATGTGGAAAAACCTTCGGCAGAATGTGTCATCTCAAAAGTCATCAAAAGACCCATACTGGACAAAGGCCATATCAGTGTTCTCAATGTGGAAAAAGCTATAGCCAAATGTTTAATCTCAAGAAGCATCAGATGACCCATACTGGAGAAAGGCCACATTAGTGTTCTGAATGTGGAAAGGCATTTGGACAAAGGTCTGCTCTCAGAATACACAAGATAAGCCACACAGGAGAAAAAACACATTTAGAGTGAGATCAAAACTGGTTGAGCATGAGTTGGTGGTGGGGTATGTTTATCTTTTTGAAAAGTTGAACTTGTGCTATTATCTCTGTATATAATGCTGAAGCTATTAAAACAGTGGCAACCTCAGGTGTAACGCAATCACCCCCATCACTTTTGAAAAAAAAAACCCTTAGACGCTAAATAATATCCTGTAAGCTAGGCTAAATAAAACTCATTATTACACGGCTCTTCATAATGCTGCAGAATGCTCCATTCACTTGAATGGGCCTTCCCAACGTTTGGTGGTCTGCTAATTCTCAATAACAGACCGTTGCTGAAATGTTGGATCAGTTTTTCTACTAACAACCATAATAACCTAAACCAGGCTACTTGCTTCTGTAGACCTCCTCTCCTGCTCCTCATTATGTTATCTTGGAGGCAAAAATCTTGCCTACCTACTGCCTGACTTAGAGTCGCATGTGGATATTTTGCTGGGCATATTTTAGGAGGGCAGCACCTGCAATGGACCAACCCATCTGGGCTTGCTCCTAAGTGGGCATATTTGGGATATACCACCAAAGTGATGTGTTACTAAGTGGTATAATCTTATATTAAGATAAAACATCTAGTGGTATTGTTTTTAGTATAAGGATTCTTGCTTTCTTGTAAGATTACTTGACTTAATTTAAGAAGATTTTGACTTATTTTAAGAAATAAAAAACAAGCTAATTTATCTGCCAAGGGATTAAGAAAATATATCTTAAAATTTAAGGTATATTAAATTAAGGTACATTTTCTTGGTCCATTGGCAGATAAATTTGCTTGTTTTTTATGTCTTATGTCAAAAAGATTTTGACTTATTTTAAGTCAAATAATCTTACAATTATGCTCAAAGTATTGTTATACTAAAAACAATACTAACTAGATTTATCTTAATATAAGATTATAACACTTGGTAAGATGTCACTTTTTGCAGTGAACTTCATAAACTTGAAGGCCATCATGACTGGCTGTCTGACTTGAAATAAATGCTGCCCTTGCCTTATCTTCATTGTCTCTACCCCAAGATGTAGCTGCTGTACCTTTAGTGGATGTGTACCCCATACTCTTTGATGTTACACTAGCCTGAGCTGTTTTGCATTTCACATCATGAACTTGACTGGCAGTGATTTGCCGCTCCCTCTTGCAAGAGGACTGTCCCTGAATCCTCTCCTGGATCTTTTTGCAACTGGACACATTTAATAATGATGGAATAGACTACATTAGATGATCCAGCTGACTTTCAACTGCAACTGGACACATTAAATAACGATGGAATAGACTACATTAGATTATCCAGCTGACTTTCAACTGCAACTGGACACATTAAATAACGATGGAATAGACTACATTAGATTATCCAGCTGACTTTCAACTGCAACTGGACACATTAAATAACGATGGAATAGACTACATTAGATTATCCAGCTGACTTTCAACTGCAACTGGACACATTAAATAAAGATGGAATAGACTACATTAGATTATCCAGCTGACTTTCAACTGCAACTGGACACATTAAATAAAGATGGAATAGACTACATTAGATTATCCAGCTGACTTTCAACTGCAACTGGACACATTAAATAACGATGGAATAGACTACATTAGATTATCCAGCTGACTTTCAACTGCAACTGGACACATTAAATAACGATGGAATAGACTACATTAGATTATCCAGCTGACTTTCAACTGCAACTGGACACATTAAATAACGATGGAATAGACTACATTAGATTATCCAGCTGACTTTCAAGTTCAGGTGTTAAAAGGGAACAGTATCTCTCATTAAATAAATATGTAAGCGGCATTGGAACATCCATGGCACCTCTGCTGGTGCACTACAATCCATAACCTCCATAGCTGTGTGCAGGCCAAATCACTTCTATGCAAATCACTACTATGCGTAACCTCCATAGCTGTGTGCAGGTCAAATCACCTGCATAGCTGTGTGCAGGCCAAATCACCTGCATAGCTGTGTGCAGGCCAAATCTGCCATCGCTGTTCTCTCCCTGCAGCTCAGTTTCAGATGCACTGTCAGTTTCGCTATCAATGTGCAGACTCATAGTTGTAAACAGTGCACAACCTGGGATGTTAAGGTAGTAGAACCACAATAACTAAACTATTCTGTTGTCTATTAAGGTTTTGCACCTCCGTTCTAATGTTATGTCACCGTTTGACTAGAGTGGTAGGCAAGAATGGTAGGCAAGGCACTGTGGTAGGCAAGCCTACAACAGTCGGGTTGAATAGGCTACACATAGTTACAAATAGCTTCAAAATTGAAATTTTAATATCAAATATTCTGGGATGCCGACCACTTGTGTAGGCCCTAACAGTTGGTTTTACAATAAGAAGCAAAAAGGCGACTAACGACCGTTTAGCCTACCTATCCTCATGGTTGTGGAGGATGATCGTTAGCAGCTTGAAGTCTTTTATTCCTAAAATGGCCTAATGGTGTAGCCTATAGTGTCTACGAAGACGTAGGCTAAAATACAACTTTCTACAGTCATCCAGAAATGAATTGCCAGAGATAGGCTATGAAGGGAAAAAGTGCAGCATTTTAAACGTGGCAAAAATATTTTTACCGGAACAGTTTGTTCTAATTTGTCTCGTGAAATTCGTGCTTATGGGCATCAATCACTTATCTTCTGTCCTTCTATTTCAAGTTATCATGAGTGTCATTTGATTATATAATCACAACAAATGATAATAAATGAAAAAAGAATAGGCTTATGTGCTATAACCTACAGGTCAGTTAGGCTAACTCCCGTATGTCAAAATAAACTGATTTGACCGAATTGTTTAGCGATCACACACAACTTAACACAGCAACCTCAAACACCACTGTTGAACCCTAGGTCCTAGGCTACTGCTTCAGTCATGAAAGAAATAAGCAGTTTATGAATTATCTTTACCCGTTTAATCAAGCCGTACATGACCAAAATAACAGCATAGTTAAAGGCTGAGCTAGCATAACAGCCTAATATAGCCGATGCTATACGTGTAACTAATAAAAAGTTTCATAGCCTACAATTAATTAACTTTATCACTCACATTCTGAGTTTTTCTGGGTGGTTATATCCATGCAGATCGTCTTCGAATAAGCCATGACTGTTATATGTTATAATATGTTACAGGATCATGACTTTTACGCCATTAATGTTAGGCTAAATGATGCTGACTGACGCTGGCTATAACTAACGTTAGGCTACCGTTTTAACGTCTGCTGATACTGCCTACCAAAACCTGTCGCTGTTCAGTTGAAGTTAAATGATCAAATATTGTTTGATTTTGTGTCAACTTTCAGAGGGAAGACATGTTCCTTTCTGGCCAAATTTCACAGCTTCTAAGAAAGTCTATCGTCTTCGTGTAAACCGAGTTTTGAACAGAGAAAAAAAGTTAGGCTACCATTAGGCTACAGGTTCTCCCATAACGTTATCGATACAGATCAATGCACCAAATCAGGGCGATTTTTAGCGAAATAACGTTCCTGTGACAGGCTATCAAATATTGAACAATCGGATAACGTTTCATCATCACCTTTATTGATGCCTGAAATGTTGACATTGCTGAAATACAGAGATGTAGCCTACTGAGAGGCAGCTGCAGACAACGATGTTCAATGGATTCAACTTGTCCCTTGCCTACCAGGTGGATGTAAACAAAGCTATAGAACCTAGAATACGTCACATGAAAAACGTTAATAGTTAATCCTCCTGATGAAGAATACAGTATTTTTATCTAATATTTCTGATTTACCTTCAAGGACTGTAATAGTTTGGTTGGTGATACTGCCAAGATTTCACGGGTGTGAATAGGCTGAATTTTGTGCTGCTCTCCTTGTGACTGGTTTAGAGAAGTCTATGTCTGAAACCGGTTTTGGCTCAATCTATATGAGACAGCATAGTATTTAGGTTTGTTAGTTTTTCTTATCTTCTCCTGTCTCTATTGTACAGTGGAGTTTTGTTATATGTATACACTTATATTTACCATTTCCGCTGTAAGTGCATGTTGTGTCTGATATCTGTATGCTACTGAGACCTTGAATTTCCCCTTGGGGATCAATAAAGTGTCTATCTATCTATCTATCTTTCTATCTATCTATCTACCTATATATCTATCCATCTATCGCATGTGCTAGTTTGCATTCCTACTGCATGTGCTAGGTCACGTTGCTACTGCATGTGTTAGGTTGCTACATTTTTTTCACACACAACGCCAGTCCGTTTAGCTTTTAGACACACACACACATGCCCGTTTAGGTTTTAGACAATATCAGGAGTTAACTGAGTTTAAAAACAGTAAGGATAGGATCACAGTGTGTTCACTCCAGAAAGAGACAGTTTTGCATGTGCACACACACACACACACACACATATGTCTATGTACCTTACCTTAGTGCCTGTGCGTGTGTGTGTGTCCATCTGTATCTTGAGGGTGAGTTAAAGATCATATATCTTGGCCTTTAAGCGCTTTGAAAAAGAAAAAGTTGTCAACATAAATCTGTCTCACACACACAAATGCAAACACAAAAGACTCACAGAAAGAGCTCATTCAATCACCAGGCTCATGGGGTGCGGTTTACTTAAATAATGACACTATTTTCACTTTTGTTTGGGTATGTGTAGAGTTGAGTGAGTGAGTGTGTGTGTGTGAGTGAGTGTGTGTAAGTGTGTATGTGTATGTGTAAGTGTGTGTGTGTATGTGTAGGCTGGCACAGAAAAGGCCATCCATCCCGTGTGTCTGTACGCGACGTGAAAAAGAAAGGATGAAAATAAACGATTGTGTACTCTGCACATAAAGTGTGTGTGGTGTGTGTGTGTGTGTGTGTTTGTACTCTGCACACAAAGCTCTTCCCTCTGCCGCCAGCTGACACACACACTCCTTTCTCTCCGGCTGTTTACTTAAGTCATGAATCCATGGATTTGACCAAGGCGATGTGTATGTGCGACGTGTATGTATGTGTGTGTGTGTGAGAGAGTCTGTGTGCATGTGTGTGTGAGAGAGAGAGAGTCTGTGTGCGCTTTGTCCAAATTTAATGACCTGAGGAGTTCATCAGCTGTTGAACTGTTGGTGTACATGTTTAACTCTGTACTGTGGACCACACACACATTGTGTGCATGTATTGCTGACCATAAAGCACATTGTGTATGTACGCGCATGTATTGCTGACCAGAAAGCCTTAATAGCAGAGCAAGAGAGAGTGAGAGATAGAATGAGAGAGTGAAGGGGAAGCAGCAGAGAGGGAGAGGGAGAGAGATAGAATGAGAGAGTGAAGGGGAAGCAGCAGAGAGGGAGAGAGATAGAATGAGAGAGTGAAGGGGAAGCAGCAGAGAGGGAGAGAGTGAGAGATAGAATGAGAGAGTGAAGGGGAAGCAGCAGAGAGGGAGAGAGAGAGAGATAGAATGAGAGAGTGAAGGGGAAGCAGCAGAGATCGAGGGAACCAAGCTACAAGCAAGTAAAATGAAATTCTTTCTAACCCTGTAAAGAGATTACAAATTGAGTATTTCCTCCTTTCTGTCAGAGATACAAAGCAAAGGCATTTCATGACCCAGACCAGGCTCAGGGACCACTGAAGAGGTTGAGACGGACAAGCACTCTCTCTTTCACTGTGCAGAGTATTACAGAGGACACTCTCTCTTTCACTATGAAGAGTATAGAGAGTTACCAAAAGGAAAAAAAACTGTAAATTCTGTAAAAAAAACTGTACATTTAAAATCTCCCCCAACTTTAAAGTCCTTAACAAAAATGAAATAAAAAATGGCTATCCTCTCAGGAGAGGGACCTTCAGCTGCTTTGGCAACAGTGTATATTTCACATCGCCATAACCGGAGGGACATGACTGTGAGGCTTATTTTCTTTACGTGTAAACATAAACAATATATTTTCTACTTTTCTTTACATGTTAAACATAAACAATAAACACTGAAACTAAAGCCATTTTAGCACAAAAACACTTGGCCATCCTCCCCACGTACACACACACGCTACACACACACGTGTATGCTGAGGACGGAGAGAGAGTGTGTGTGTGTTTGTGTAGCGTGTGTGTGTGTGTGTATGTGTAGCGTGTGTGAGCGTATGTGTGTGTCACAGCGGCAGTGAGCACCCAGCTGAGCAGACGTGTGTGTGGTGGAGAGAGTGACAGGCCAGTGTGTTTACTTTAACTCTGTGTGTGTTGAGATTGGCAGTGGGGCACGCAGTCTCATACATGTTTACAGTAGGCTATCACACACACACACACACACACGCACTCTCTCTCTCTGTGTGTGAGAAGTGATGGGGTAACAGGAACAGTGTAAAAGTAATGAATTAAATCCTTATTTAAGGATTCAGTGGAGACCAGCAGGGATTTGAGCAAACTTCTCTCTTCTCACCCACACTCGGCACCCAAATATCCTGTACACACACACACACACTGGTTAATATGTTTTACGGGGACTGTAATTTTGAACATCACTTGCGGGGACCACCATTTCTAAAGGACCTGGAGGTCTGAAAAAAATCAGGTAGACTATCCAAAGCTTTGTTAGCTTATACTCGCCTTTAAATATTTCAATTGATGAAGTAATGTTTGTATTGTGTTTAATGAGGACCTGTAAAATGATGGATGAACGTGACTGATGGGGACCTCATTAACATATAATTTCCATAATTCACACCAATGTGATTGTGATTTATAGGGACCTAGTGCTGTACATGCAGTCTTATTACAGTATAGAAGAATTTATGTTTAATTATAGCTTTGTTGATAGATAAAACATGGTAGTAAGCAATAAGGACAGTAGAAGATAAAGAATATACTAAAATACAAATAACACTTAATCTTATTATAAAAACAGTATCCACATAGTGGGTGATTAATCAAGAGGTGCTTGCAATGACTGAGGCAGGGACTGAGCCTTTGATTCTCTGTGCATAGTAAGGCAAGGTGCTCTGTGTGAGGCAGTAAGACCGTGGTAAAAAGTGGCTAGTGCCCAGACAGTACCCAAACATGGTGAGGGTGGAGAGACAGACTATGCAGAGAAGTCTATCTCTCCTCTTCCCTTAAGTGAAGCATTGAACAGTTCAATGGGGACAAATGACCTCCTCAGTCTGTCTGTTGTGCAAGGCAGTGAGCGAAGTCTCCAGCTGATCAGGCTCTTCTGCTTTACAAGTGCTGTGGAGTGGCCAGCTCCCACGACAAAGCCAGCTTTCCTTACCAGCCTGTCAAGTCGCCCAGCATCCTTCTTTTTTGTGCTTCCTCCCCAGCATACCACTGCATAGAAGAGGACGCTGGCAACAACAGACTGGTAGAACATCCTGAGGAGCTTGCTGCACACATTGAAGGATCGCAGCCTCCTCAGGAAGTACTGCCTGCTCTGCCCTTTCTTGTAGTGCGTCAGTGTTGGCTGACCAGTGCGGTTTATTGTCCAGGTGGAGACCCAGATACTTGTAGGTGCTTACCACCTCCACATTGACCCCATCAATGGAGACTGGTAGCAAAGCGGGCTTAGACCTGCGGAAATCCACCACCATCTCCTTGGTCTTTGAAGTGTTGAGTTGAAGGTGATTGAGTTTGCACTATTGCACAAAGTCCTCCACCAGGCTCCTGTACTCCTCCTCTTGCTCGTCCCTGATACACCCCACAATTACAGTATCGTCAGAAAACTTCTGCATGTGGCATGACTCGGTGTTGTAGCAGAAGTCAGATCTGTACAGGGTGAACAGGACTGGAGAGAGCACAGTTCCACAGTTGACTGAAGTCGTTGTCACCTCGTTGTTCGTGATCGCCATGTGGGGGAGGGGGGTACGACAGCCTGTAATGGTGGAGGTGAGTGATGCACTGGTATTGAGGGGGGGTGGGGGCTGGGGGATGACCACCTCCTTGATGTCCCTGTCAAGGCTGCCATGGTCGTGGACACCTCAACAGGCACAGGCAAGGAGGCGTCAGGTGGGGGCAGGGCGTGAATTGATGGTGGCTTAGGTCATTGGGTGTCACCGGGATGCAGAGCTGGAGAAGAGACTGATATGCCATTCACGTGAATCGTGTAGAGGTTTTTATCGGGGGGGGGGGGAGTGAGACTATCGTCGATTTTATGCAAGATTGATACAGAGAGGGAAAGTGGGAAGACAGAGAGAGAGAATGACAGGCAAGTGATTGGCCTCTCTTTGTGCTATTTTTGCAGACCTACCTATCAGTTGTTTCTGAGGGCTTTATCTCTCTCACTTTCTGTTACGCATAGCCTGCCTGGAGCAGCGATATGACCAAGGAAAATAAGAAAATGTTAGCTAACAAACACATACCACATGCTACACTAAAGTGTATCTCTTAATATAGATGGTGTATCTCTTAATAAAGTGTATCTCTTACAGTAATATCGAGGTAAAACATCACATTGTTAGCTACTTTTCTCCTGTCTCCTATTTTTCTCCTCTAAATATCGCTTCCCGCAGCTGGCCGTTTTTAATTGCTTTGCGAAACAAATCGAATCTGCACTGAGTGCAATTGTAAATTTAGCTCGGCTTAATAGTTTAATATTGTCTTGGAAAGTTATTGCTTGTTCATGAGTTATTTCAGTTAGCATTATAATTTCCATGTGTCGATGATGGTGAAGACATGACGTTCTCAGGGAGCGCAGACCTTTCCAAGGTCAAATGTAGCTATTTGCAACAAATCTGAAAGTGGACCTAGCAAAATATTTTGACCTGCTCAGTGATAGGTGTTTAATTTGTTTGTTTTCTGTGTAGCATATAGATCATAATTCTTGATCATTTGCACGCAAACAAGCGAGACCTAGGCATTTGACTGACATAGCGCACCTATTACTGAGACCCGCCCCTTTAGTTGGAATGTGATCACTGCAGCCTCAGTAGACACGAGAAAGACACCAACATAACATGAGGGATAGATGTATTTCTTCACAAAAAATATCAAATAATAATGGACTGAAAAGAGGTACTAATAAACCAGGTATGCTAGAATATCAACACATAGTGACTTTCAGAGATTATGGATCTAGGATTAGGCTTTAAAGGGGTCATAGAATGCAAAACTGAGTTTACTTTGTCATAGATGAATAGTGATAGTTCAGTGGGTGAAATGGACATACAGAGAACTTCAAAACCCCACCGACACCTCCTTCCTATGCAAATCTCACAATTCGAAACTCCCGCCATAAAACGGGCGAATCCAAACAAAGCTGCAAAGTTTACGCAAACTCGCAGGTGGCACCTTATTTGGCTCTGGCCTGTACATTTGTCACGCCTCAAAATTTACATACAGATCAGCCCACTGGTGCTCTGAGCCCAGGAACGTGAATGGAGAGCGAAGATGAGACAAACACTAGTTTAGCTGCCTGCTCGTTTACTTCCACAGGAATTATGAAGCAGACAGTTCTTCGAGGATATCGAAAATGAGCCACTGTCGTAAATGCAGTGTTCCAGGCTGAAACTTAGGCTAGCTGCTACAAAGAAAGCTGAGACTTTCCATAGTCTTCTCAAGGATTCAAAAGTTCGAGGGGCATGGATAATGTTTTTCTACCAGAAGATCCCTGCAAAATTTGACACTCCATTATTAATTTGCAAAACATTTCACCGAAGGCAGTCTTCAAAACCTTGTACAGTTAAGCAGGATTTGCTAAGCTGCTGTTACTGAAACGAGGGGTTGTTCCGACCGTAAGGTCATCACAACCGCATGCTGTAAGTATTATTTTGTCGCTAAGCAGTTATTAGGCATGCTAACGTTTATCTAGCAATTAGAATGTGCGATTTAGTTCATTGGCAAGGCTATTTAATTTTCCTGTGTGTCAATCGGATAAAACCTGTGTTGTCATGTTAACCTACATTTTACTATGCATGTTTGTCGAGATCTCTGACAGGTTATGTTCTCAGCAAGATAGCTAACTGAAGCTGAGTAACACGATAGTTTGGTTGCTAAGCTGTAATATAACCAATGCCCATATAACACACACGTTTTTGACGTCAGAAGTGGAAACAACTTCACGTTATCAATTCAAATGATATCTAGTCGATATGTTGAAAACCGTGTTGTCTAGATACAATGGATTTATTTGCACGTTCTTATTTTAGAACATTACAAGAACGGCAGCAACAGATGCTCCAAGTGTGACATCTTGCGGGGCTTAGAATATTAGCAAATGCTTTTGCTGTGAGTTAACAGCTTGGTGTGTGCATGCAAAAGTGACTTTCACGTGTGTTACAACATTTCTGTTGTTTGGTTTAGGTTTTATCTAGCAGCCATGCACTTCAATGAGAATGCTGAGTCCCCACAACAGAAGACGGCCAAGGAGAAACTATGTACAGACTTGCCAAACAATTTGTAAGTTTAATAAAATATATGTTTTTATTACAAACAACAAATCAAAATGTGCAACAGTATAGGCACTAAAAAGAACTTATCGATTCACACACAACAGGCTGTCTTAGACCTGATGCTTCTGGTGTCAAAATCATCATCAGTACTGTAAACAAAGCACAATGTTCAGGGCCATACAATTTGTTTATTGTACAGTATACAGCCTACAATGCACTGTATTACAGTATCCAATATAAGTCCTTTCTTGTCCTCTTCGAGATCATCAAAGACACTCTTCCTTATTGGGATGCCGTCCAGCGGATTCCTGTGCCCCAGGACTTGTGTGCTCAGCTTGACAGACCTTCCATGGAGGATGCTGTTGCTGAACATGTGTCACGGTTCAGTCGAAAAGGGGTCTGAATCCAACGTAGTGCCCTGAAGTATCCGGAAGCTCCCTCCATATGCGTAGCACCACAAACAAGGGGATCATGACACGGACGCTTCTTCTAAGGAAACTCCTGCTCCTACTCACAAAAGACCTGTAGGCCAAGTCACTTCATTGCCTGCAACGAGAACAGGGTGGAAAAGCTAAAAAAATTTACTATTTATTTTTTAATATTTTACATCAGAGTATCACTGGACGATTGTTGAAAAAAAAAATAAAGTTTATCATTTTGTGGTGTTGATCAAACTGTGTTTTTGCAATATGCTGAACCAATAATGAATGTGTATTGGTTAAAAATATTGTATTTATATATTGTAACTGCTAACACTTGTATCAGATTGTCCTCACCTTTCCATTCCTCTGATTCTCAAACGGCCATGGTCAGCTCTGTAAATATTCATTGCATTTTGCAAAGAATATAGAGGCACAACATGATGGTCATTCAGGTCAGCTCCTCAGGAACCTGGGTCATTCTTTTAATAACCTGTAAAAACAAACAATTTCCCTGCTGTTATTTCGTAATTTTGAATGAGCAGGTAGCACAAAGTAGCAAATGTCTCCAGTTTTAGTTACCAGAGTTGTAAGATCACATATTAGGCTACTACATGGAAAGAAGGTAATAATCTCAATTAGATGTCAGCAGGATAGTTACAAGATTACATGTACCTACTGTATTTTAAACAGTGATATTTATAGGATTTTTGATTATTGTACTCTACTCCATTTTAGCCTACTATGTAAATTGCCCCTTGGGGATAAATAAGTGTTTTTGAATTGACACAAATTGGCCTAGTAATATTTTCGTTGACCTCGTTTCACTTCAGCCATAGGCTACAAACTGCACAGAGCTCCTGCCCAGCTAACTGGACGTCCCGTTGTAAGATCATACATTACTACATGGAAAGAACGTAAAAATCTCGATAATCAGATGACTTAATCAGCAGGATAGTAGTTACACGAGTACATTAGACCTACTGACGTTACAAACGTAATATTTTCATTGACGCGAGCAGTAGGCTACTCATTTCACTTCAGCCATAACATTATAGCCTACGAACTGCACAGAGCTCGTGCCCAGCTAACTGGACGTCCTGTTGTAAGATCGCATATTACCACTACAATAATGTATGTAACTCCTAATCAGATGACCTATTCACCAGGAGAATATACTTACTGACTAAAACGAGTACTTTCCTTGCAAGCAGCACTCCTTTCACTACAGCATAGCCTGAACTGCCCACGACGGGCTACAAACTTTTCAGCTAGTTTCTAACTGGACATCTTGACAAAAATTGCACAAGGGTACAAGTTGTAAAACATCTGTTTGTGTGCAAATTAATAACTTCTGTTGCTTACAATGCTAAAAACGAACCTAATGCAATGTTTAGCTTAGTCTACGACACTAACGTGCGAGTATTACAGCTAGCTAACTGGGCTACGTGTTGCAAACTCAAGTAAATGACAAAACTTACCACTCTGAAGTAGTCATTTCCAATCTATGGGCGACTGGTTGCTCCTCTATTTCAGATTCTTCCTCTGATTCAGGCTCAAATATGCTGTTCAACACCTATGTCTCCATAGTATTTCCACCTTGGCTGTTTCAGTGAGTGCTGTCGGCCATGTTTGCGTCTTTGCTCCGGAGCTTCGCTCGTTGTAAACCAACCAATCAGCACGCAGGTTATCTAAATATTCATGAGCATACCATAAAAGGAAGAAAACCTCTCGTTTCATTCTAGGGCTTTTAACCAGGCTTGCATTAGGGCGCATAGAACAGCACATATGCCATTTTCAGCCCAACCAATGTTACACACCCTATTCAGAGACCTTAAGGACCAGCACAAAATACCCTATATCATCATTCTATCACCCCTTTAAGGGACCTGTCACAAAGAGGATGCTTTGCCATCATGTGTGTGAGTGCACGAGAGAGGGAGAGGAAGAGGTGCATGCGTGATGGCAAGTGTTACGGTTGAATAGTCTAACAAAACTGTTTTTAAAATAGTTCTTAGGCTATTTAAGCATGCAATTAGTAGAGTATACTTATACTTGTGTCCATGTGTAGGCTATAAGCCACACTTTTGAGAGCCTAAAAGGCACGTTAATCAGTCAGCTCAGGACGCGATTTAGTTCAGGTCGGATTAAATCATGGCTGGCCCTGGGTGCATGTAGTCTTTTCTGACAGTCCGTTTCAAAAAGGAGCAATTACACTTTTTGATGTTCGCTATCGCATAATTTAGGACTTGTCTGTACTATGTCCGCCGAGGTGTCCCGTTATTCACAATTAACGAACGAGGTGGAGGCAGAGAACTCCCGACGTGCAGCACCCGAGTTTGTAGGCTAGTAAACAGCATCAGTAACGTGCATCAATCGGGAATTCGCTAAATGAAGGAAGTGGATGCTTTACTTATTGATCCGGATCAAAATAGCTTACAACGTGGTGTTTTTGTAACTTCAGTGTAGATGATTGTGATTCATTGCAACTTCAGCAATGTAGGCTACCTTACTTACCTTCAAAAAATAGCTCCGTACAGCTGAAGCCCAGTCTCAATGAGAATCCTAAACTTTGTCTGTGTTCAGTCTTCGATCCTGATTGGCTGCATTCGTGCTAACTAACAAATCAGACGGTGTAGTGGGCTGGACAATGCTCTTGACCACAGAGTAGCAAATGCAGGGAGTGAGAGACGCTTTACAGACAAAGTAGCACGTTTCATTCTTTATCCATTTCAATATCGGCTTATCGGTGGAAAAAATGACCGATACCGATTATTATAAAAATGCTAAATATCGGCCCTAATAATCGGCCAGGCCGATAATTGGTCGACCCCTATTACCAACCTCCCTGCAAAACTCACCACACAAATTTGTAGGTCTTGTCCTTCATGCTGGCTCTTACAAAACCCACAAGCTAACCCTCGGACACACAACAGTCAATAATGTGACCCGATTTAAAGTGGTTTTCATCCCTTTGGACACTCTTGATTTCGTCCTTGAAACAGTGAAATATTCACAGGGGAATGGACGGTTTGCTAACCATTTTACTGGTAGCATCCAGCTTTTGCTATCAGCTAGCTAGCTAGTTCAAAACTGTAAGTACTTAATGAGGATATACAGGGCTAAGTTGATGTTACCTATATACAACAATTCATGTTCATAGAAACAACAAGGTCACTAAAACATAATATATTTCATACCTGTGCTGCAGCATGTAGGCTAATATTAGCAGCATTATAATGACATTCTAATGTGTGAAAGGCTAATGATTAGCCTATCGGCTACCTGCAAAGTTAAGTGTTTAAACTAGCATTTACCGTGTTCTATTTAATGGTGTATTGGCCCTGACTAAGTTTGTGTAATATATAAACCACAATCCTTGTTGATACAAGTACCAATGTTCGTCTAGAAAATGTTTATTCACATTAAGATTTTCGCCATAGGCAGTAAAAGACTGCCATCTTTGTCAATAATGTTCTCTAACAAAGTTTCAAACTATGATCATAACGGCCTTTCCACCAATCAGAGGCATCACTGTGGGATTGTTCAGGATTGTGGGTAATGAAGTACTTATCCAAGACATCGCGATTAAAAGGCATTTATCTCAAAACAAGGTTAGTGCCCCTTGAATTTTCGCCCTCTATATGAGCATATACAATCGCTTAGTACAGCCGTAGCTGGTTTTAAGTCTACCATGTATGGTTACGTTTTTATGGCTTATACCCCAATTGTCAATGGAGAAATTGTATTGAATTCTTACTTCCGTAAACTGCTGTGGGCGGGACTGTGATGCTCTATGCCCGGTGCTTCACACGTCTGCTTATTTGCAGCAAGATTGAATGGTATTGAACCGCGGACTGAAAGGAAAATAAACTAGGCTAATAGTTTCTAGCCTGGGTTGTCCTTAGCCAGGCTAAATAGTTTCCCCAATCAGAAATGCTTCTTAATTTGGTGTCCTGAACTATAGAGACATAGCCCAGTAAGCACACATACGTCTCCAAGACACCTGGAAAAGATCTGAACAGCTTACAGTAATTACCACGTTCTATTTAGAACGTCTTATTTGATCTTACAAACGGCGGCGGCATTTCACTGTCAATGTGTGTCGTAGTTCTCTCGGAAAATACTAACAACGTCCCTGTAGGGAGTTACTTATAATTTGGCAGAATTGTTTCACTTCCACAACCCCCAAATTTTTAAAAAGCTTGATAACGCCTCTGTGAAACGCGTTGAAAAAGGTCTCCACTGATAAATATCACACTTGCTAACTTGGAAATGAGGTCCTATGTCCAAAATCCTGAACCACCCCTTTAACCGAGCTAGATAGCTACAGTAGATATAGAGATAGAAGGTTGGGCTTGTGGAACCATAGGCTACATGGTCCTCGCTTTAGATTGGGGGGCTGCAAAATGTACTACAAATAGGTAGGAAAGGTCTTATCCACCTCTATTAGTTATCCACCTCTTTGTCTTAAACACCATTAAGAAGTTGCTTGTTAACTCTTAAAAGCTGCATGTTAACAAATATGCTTGTAACTTAAAAGGCTGCTTATTAACAATTACAAACTGCATGTTAACATTAATGTTATTAAAGGATAACAACAGTTAACTAACTGTTAGTAATGAATTGTTAACTGCTTATTATGCACTGTTAATACCTAATAAGCACATGTTATTCTAAAGCGTTACCATCAATATTAGTGTAATGTATTTAACCTCCATAATGGAGGATGTATACTTTGAAAACACGGGCAGTCATCACCCCCATAGTCATAGGTAATTTCCTCCCCTTCTTTTATGGCAAACAAACAAAGGTGTGGTTTTCCATCTACATCAAGTCTCTTTACCCTAGAGTTTGAACTTCAGTGGTCATCATTAACCAGCCGCCCAAATGTATCATCTTCTGTAGAGGCATCAAGACTTAAGAAACATGAAAGGATTATTAATGTATATACAAAGCATCACCACAAAATCACAGCCTCATAAAATGTGGTGTAGAATATAGTAGGACATGGAATAGGAAATAGAGTGTTAGGCACAACTTCAAATCTTACCACCATGTTTTTCCTTTCCATTTGAAAGTAAACATAAATGCAGCACACACTGGATGGTGAATTTTTCTTCTTCTTTGAGCTTCTGCATCACTTATCATATGTCCCCTATACTCAAGAACAAAATCTCCTTTGCAGATTGGGCCCTTCGCAAATATACCACGGCCTGTAAAACACAACATTTTCAACAACTGTATTTTCTTTTAGTATCTTGTATCCTGTTTTTTTTTTGTCTTGTCTCCAATCCGCAGCCACTAAGACCACTACCACTAAACGTTCAGGTTGGTGAAGATGGCTCACACTAACCTGTATTCACTCCGACATACATAGAACATAGGCTAAGCGTACAAAACCATATACAGTACCACCTTACCTTTAGTTGCATTAATGTATTTCACCTCTAATTTAGATGTTTTGTCAGTATGTGACTTAACATGATGAATGGCATCATTGATAGGGCTGATTCATTGTGACATTTTCAAACAGCAACAGAATATAGAATTGATCACACTAAATTAAGCTACTGTCTATAAGTTTTACTAACTCTTGTTGGTACATTAATAAAAATAATTGTGTTTCAATGTAGTATTGCTGTACAAACTCAGCTTCACCACTTACTTTCTCATAGCAATAGGCTAATTAGCAACAACTGGCTAATGTCTGGTTGAGAAATGTTAAATGAGTTAGCTTGCTAGCTAACAAACGCAAGACTAAGAATCTAATTCTTAATATTGCTTGCAGGCTAGCTAGTTAGATAGTCATAGCATAATATATGTAACTGAGCTTAAATTTTATTAGCATTTTGTTCCATTTTATGTACTCAGTTTGATACTCCATGGTCATTTTATGGTGTTATTTACTAAGGCTGTTGTCAGCCAGCTAGTACCTAGAAGTTTGACTGTCAAAATACAAACATAATCACACCCAAAATTACAAATGACTTGTTTGCCATCCAGTTGCACTTACCACGTTTTGATTTTTTCTTTTGGAAGACCATTCTTCTCATCAGCTTCCATCTTTGCCGACTTTCTTCTTTATCATAATCCAATTACCAGCTACAAACTATAAGGGGGCGCAGCTGCACACACACCTCACACACAAATTCACTGAAAAAGGTGTCTTATGGGCCAATGCTTAAAACTTCACAGGTACCTTTAGTATGGCTCCAGCACTCACCTTATGGCTCCAGCACTCACCTTATGGGGACCTGGTTTGTCCCCATAGTGGAACTGGTCCCCATAAAGTGACTGTAAACAGATTTTCGTCCCCGTAAGGTCAGGAATACCAGAACACACACACACACACACATACACACAGGCACACTGTTGTTAGCTGAAGGCAGTGAGACTAGCCATTGCACACTGCATCCTACAGTCTGTTTGGAACATTGCAGTTCAGGTTTCAAGATTGATAAGATTCAGTTAATGCGTAGAGTATGGATCATCTCAAAGTTTGGGACAACCAAACAGCAGTGTAAGCAAATCTTGTTAGGTGACCATAGCTGTCTTTTCTCTAGGCCTATCGCAAATCTCATTGGTTTCTTCTGTTCTTTTCTTTTCCTTGTTCGCGTGTTGGGTAGTGAAGCGATAATGCATTTAAACCAATGTTCACGTCATGTGAGCCAGAACCGATATGGCCAGAGCTGCGTTAAAATGGTGTCAATAATTGCGTTAAAATGGTGTGTTTAGCAGCCAGAATTTAAAAAAATATTCCCGAATATGAAGGGAAATCTCCCTCATCTAAGAACTTTTAAAATGCTTGACACACCTATAGCCAGGCACCGCTCATTTTTTTTGTTTTGGGGGGGGGCTTTAGCGTCCTGGGCCATGGTGCGTACTATGGAATACAACCCTAGCAGTGCCCCTGCACACACACACACACACACACACTTTCAAACCCCACTCATGCAGCCTGATTGAAACTAACCAATAGAAATCAAAAGTTATCTGCACCATGACAAGCTGATACCAACTGACTGAGACAAAAGACCAAATGTGTTTTTTTGTGCACACAAATAGGTGCACACACACACACACACACAATAATTACTGTACCACACCACATTACCTCTCTCCAATCTGCTAACATGCTGTGAAGGTGTGTGTGCCAGTTTGTGTGTGTACTGGTGTGTGTGTGCATGTATGTATGTGGGTGCTGATGTGTGTGTGTGTGTGTGGTGGTGAGTGTGTGTGTGTGTGCGCGTGCTGGAGTGTGTGTGTTTTCTTTTCCTGCATCTGCTCTGCAGCTTTGCGGATTTAGCACACCAGCTGAACCACTTCAAAACTAGTTATCCCGCATTTAGCTAATGCATGTGTGTGTGTGTGTGTGTTTGAATCCTTCCTGTTCTGAAGCTGTTAAAACGTAGTTGGTGTACAGGACGTTTTGAGTGGTTGTATCTGCCTGATGAAACAGTTGCATTAGTGCAAAATGTCCTGTTAGTGTTTGTAAATTGAGCATTACAAAATTGCATGTCTGTTTGTGATTGTGTGTGTGTGTGTGTGTGAGAGAGCGAGAGAAAGAGAGAGTGCGCGGGCACACGTGTGCACCTGTTTTTCATTGTGTGTGTGCGTGTGTGTGTTTAAGACATTATGAAAGCATGTGTCATTATCAGAGCCCATTAGATGCTTAATCCAAGCAGATGACTAAATTAAAGTTAATTAGCATTAATGTCGAGGTTAGCATGCCATGCTAATGTGGTTCTTCAGTACAAGAGGCTAGTGTAGTGTTTGCTTGTGATTAAGCTCTCTCGCTCACAAACACGCGCCCTTGCACAAGTGCATGCTCGCCTGCACACATGCACCGCACACACACATGTGTGCATGCACACACACACACCTGAAAGAAATCATTTAATTGAGCTTTTATGGCATGACAACTCAAGACAATATAAAGAAAGATATGGTTATATGTGTGTAATATGTTTGTGTATGTGATTAAAACATGAAGAAAGATATGTTTATATGTATGTAATATGTTTGTATATGTGATTAAAATATGAAGAAAGATATGTTTATATGTATGTACGTTTGTATATGTGATTCAAATATGAAGAAAGATATGTTTATATGTATGTAATGTGTTTGTTTATGTGATTAAGGACATTTTGATTTACAGTATTCTTCAATATGAAGAAAGATATGTTTATATCTATGTAATACGTTTGTTTATGTGATAAAGGACATTCTGATTTATTCTTATTTTTACTTTTATTTCCAGGAAGGAGTCTTGATAAAGCACATCCTGCATAGATTGATACTTTATTTTGATTTTCCACATGGAAGGATTAGTTTGAGTTCAGTCTTACTTACTTGAATAGGCTGTATGGTGAATGTATCGAACCTTGAGACCTGAATTGAATCCAGTCGTTTAAATTGACTGAATCAGTGCACTCCTAATGCACACACACACACGCACGCACACACACACACACACATGCAGGAAAATTAGAGAAAAAGGAGAAAGAAGGAAGAAATACAACTGCAAGAAAAAACACAAAATAAACAAACGAAAGACAGAGAGGAGGATAGATAAACACTGGTGAACAGAGAGAAGGAGAGGAGGATAGATAAACACTGGTGAAATGAGAGAGATAAAGAGAGAAAGAGAGAGATGAAGAGAAAGAGAGAAATAGAGAGAGAGAGATGAAGAGAGAGAAATAGAGAGAGAGAGAGATGAAAAGAGAAATAGAGAGAGAGAGAGAGAGAGATGAAAAGAGAGAATTAGAGAGAGAGAGATGAAAAGAGCAGACAGTGTTGGCTGGCTCAGGCAGAAGAGGCCACCATTCACCCGCCAAGTCATGACTGTGTGCGTCTGTCTGTGTTTGCGTGTGTGTGTGCGCGTCTGGTGTGTGTGTGTGATCTACTGTCTGTGTGGACTGTGTTAATTTGCAACCTGGACAACGTTCAGATAGACAGAAGCCGCCTCATCTGAGATGGAAAGGGAGGATGGAGAGAGGGGGAAGGGAGAGGGAGAGAGAGAACATGGAAAGGGAGGAGAGAGAGAGGGGTAGAGGGAGAGGGAACATGAGGAGGGAGAGAGAGATAACATGGAAAGGGAGGATGGAGAGAGGGGGAAGGGAGAGAGAGAGGGGGGGAGAGGGAGAGAGAGAGAACATGGAAAGGGAGGAGAGAGAGAGGGGGAAGGGAGAGAGAGAGAGAGACACTAGGGAATGGAAGGAGCAGGGGTGCAGGAGAAGTGAGGGGGACCAAACCCATAGTGAGATCAGATTTCCATCTCTGGCCCACTTTCGACCATCATATTTTAAACTTGCCAGAATATTAAGATAATACCGTTGATTGTTTTCAAACAATTGTTTTCACTACTTGGGCCAATGGTAGAATACTGGTCACTACTTGGGCCAATGGTAGAATACTGGTCACTACTTGGGCTAATGGTAGAATACTGGTCACTATCATCAATCATCAACCGTTTTTTATTCAGGGAGAAATTGACTGAGCATCAAGCAACAGCAATGCCCTGAGTTACAAAACAACAACAATAATCAAAACAACAAAACAAGAACAATAAAAGGTACAAAAGGCAAATAATAATAATAGTAATAATAACAAAAATCAAATAAAAATAATAATAATAAATAGAAAGAAAAGAAGGGGAATGTATAAATAATAATAATGATATAAAAGGCCTAAAATATCAGTCAAAGCAAGAACATTGTGCAACAGCCATATCATCAATCATACCCTTGAATTGGTCTAGTGACACAAACCTATCTAATTTCAATAACTCTTGCAATTTGTTCCATTTATTTGATGCAAAAAATGTAAAAGCTAATTTACCAAATTCAGAGTTAATTTGAGGAGTTTGAAGAGATATAAAACCCTGTGAGCGTGTATTGTGGCAGATTGATTTTATGTTCAGAAGAGAAGTTAGGTATAAAGGTAACTTTCCCAGTAATGCCTTATAAACAAAAAGGAGGCAGTGCCTTTCCCTCCTATCATAGAGGGAAGACCATCCTACATTTTGGTATAATTTACAGTGATGAGTTTTAAACCCATCTCCAGTTATAAAACGTAGTGAACTGTGATAAACTGCATCAAGTGATTTCAGAGTGGAAGGGGCTGCATGCATATACACAATGTCACCATAGTCTAGGACTGACATTATAGTTGCTTGAATAATGGTCATTCTGTTTTCTAAAGAGAAGCAAGACCTAATCCTGTAAAGTGCACCTAATTTAATTTGTACCTTTTTTGTGAGATCAAGCACATGTGTTCTAAATGTTAGTTTGTTATCTAGCCAAATGCCCAGATATTTGTATTGAGAAACTTGCTCAATTTGTGCCCCATTTAGGGAACAAATGTTATAGGCATCAAGGTCACACTTTCTCTGTCTAATAAAGATCATATATTTTGTTTTTGCTTTGCTTTAGAACCAGTTTAAGATCTTTCAAGGATTTCTGCACACAATCAAATGCACATTGAAGATGACAAGGCTTGCTCTACAGATGGTGTATAGGCATAAAGGATTGTGTCATCTGCATAGAAATGCACTTTACAATTTTCTATTGAAGCACAGATGTCATTGATATACAATGTAAACAACAGTGGTCCCAAAATTGAGCCCTGTGGAACACCATTATTTAGTCTTAATGGCTCTGAGTTTGATCCTGTCACATCTACCCACTGTGTTCTATTAGAGAGGTAGTTTTTAAACCATTTAAAGGAAACTTCATCTAGACCAAAACAGGTTAGTTTTTCAAGAAGTAACTTGTGATTTACAGTGTCAAAAGCCTTTGACAAGTCAATAAACAAAGCTGCACACTGTTTCTTACTGTCAACAACAGTAGCTATATAATTTACTACAGCAGTTGCTGCTGTAATTGTGCTGTGGCCAGCTCTGAAACCAGATTGATAAGGACTTAACATAGAATATGATGACAAAAAGGAACGAAACTGTTCATTTACAAAGGATTCTAACATCTTAGCTAAACATGGAAGCTTGGAGATTGGCCTATAGTTATTCAAATCACTTGGGTCTCCTCCTTTATGTAGAGGGGTCACTAGGGCTGATTTCCAGACTTCTGGAATAGAACCAGAGCAGAATGTTAAATTAAAAATGTGAGTTAAAGGTTCAGCAATGACAGGGGCTGCAATCTTTAAGAGATGTGGGTCTAACTGATCTGCACCCAGAGAGCTTTTCATACACTTGGAATTACACAGTCCATAGAGAACCTCAGATTGGTTTACTGGTCTAAATGAGTAGGAAGGGTCATTAGGCCTATTTGAAAATAAAAACCTCTCTTCTTCAGGCCTAGTGACACTGAAATGGACTTGTGTCTCTGGTGCCATATCCACATTATTCAATTGATTAAATAGAGTACCACATTTGATAAAGTGATCATTAAAAGCATTACAAATCACCATTTTCTCATTTACCACTTTAGAATCCAACATAATTTGTTGAGGAAGAGTGGTAGAAGAAACACCTTTAACCCTCTAGGCGCCACAGTCGACTATAGTCGACAAGATGCGGTACTGAATAAAACGGCCGATTTAGTCAAATAGGGTGTCATATTTCGTTCGACTTCCACTCCACTAGATGGCAGACATGTCATACGTCATCCCCGAGTCGAAAAAAGGGCACGCTTTAAACAAAACTTTCTAGCTACAGCGCATTGAATCAGTGCGTGAAATACCGGAGCTAGTGTGCGTGTGAGCCACTTTGTCAGAGTGATATTGTCAACGTCAGCGAGTATTTGCATTAGATTATCGTCTAATGGCATGAAAAAATGTACCTGAAATGAAGTGTTGGGTCTTCTATTCGCGGACCCTGATTCTGAAGGGGAATATCTGCCTTCAGAAAATGACGGTGATTCGTTTAGTGAGGCTTCAGATGCGTCCCTGCCTTGCAATGATGCAGCTGGACAAAGTGAGAGTTTACTCCATAGTTTAGCTTACACCAAGCACAAACGTTGAATCGTTTGCCCAATGTCACTGGTGGGAATAATGTTTCACGGGTTCGGAGTGTTCATCGGGAAGTTAGCAGGGTGATAGTGGTGTGGCGAACGAGGCTGGAGGTAGCATAATGTCCATAGCGCTAGCTTCTGTTTTATGAACGTGTGCCTCTCCACAATCGCGGCGACAGTAACGTGGTGGAGCCTTTGTCTAATGCCACTGGGTATGTTAGACGAGGTCGAAGTGCTCATAGGACAGTTAGGGGGGAACGTAGTGGCAGTGTGGGGAGTCGCAATGAGAATGACAGTAGGCCTAGTTCGAGCTGCGCAAATTCTCTCCACTCGGCGCGCGTGAGGCAGATCTGGCCATGCTGCTCGCATGGTGGAGGTGGTGACACGCTCTCTCCCTCTCCCTCTCCCACACACACACACACATTAGGTCATGCATAGTCTATCACAAGATGATGGGAATGCCGGCCCTGTATGGATAGGGATATTCATTATCATTATCTCTACAGCAAAAGGCCTGCTACATAAAAAAAAAAAAATGTCAGCCATTTAGTAATGATTTACACTGTTGATTTGCTATCTACTTCCCTGATCATTTAGGACATACAGTACACTATGTGTTCCTTTTTGTGTGTTCATGTCCTTGTGATGTGTGTGTCTTTGTC
This sequence comes from Alosa sapidissima, assembly GCF_018492685.1. NCBI lineage: Eukaryota > Metazoa > Chordata > Actinopteri > Clupeiformes > Clupeidae > Alosa > Alosa sapidissima. The sequence goes on along the minus strand of NC_055958.1, from coordinate 40,623,684 downwards.
AGCTAAGAAAAAAAACATCAACAAAAAGAAAAAAAAATACTAACATTGTCTCTTGTCTTGTCTCGTCATCTCACTCCTGATCTGTGCCTTGCCGTGGCAAATGAGCTTTTGAACTAAACAGGTCTTGTCTACTTGTGTTTGTGTGTCATCTGAATAATATATATGTGCCCCATACATGGAATCAGAGTGCCTACTGTATGTAGTAAATGGAAAATCTCTACAGCAAAAGGCCAGTCTACCGCTACATGCATTTGGTTTGTTTCGGCCATTTATTAGTAATGATTTACACAGTTTGTTCACTACTTACTATTTACCTGAGCATTCAGTATTGTGCAATATAGCATACAGAAGGTGAGGGACATTTTGGGGGGAAAGAAGTGGTGCATTTTATCATTCAAACATGCGACTTTTCATGAAAATTCTGTAATCCAAGATGGCCGCCACCATATGACGTCATAATATGCAAATTAGATATAAACATTTAATCTCTACATAAACTTTGGGTCATCCTTAATATTTCTCTAATTTACAGAAAGTCTCTATCTCTTATCACTTTTAAGATATAGCCTTTTGAAATGAAGATGTCAAAATTGATCGTTTCGGAAAAAAACCTCTGGCGCCTAAAGGGTTAAGTGACTTAATCACTTTCCAGAATTTCGCTGGATTGCTACAACAGTCAGACAGATTGTTCAAATAATAGGTACATTTAGCCCTTATCACAAGGTAAGTACATGTATTTCTAAGATGTCTGAATGTTTGCCAATCTCCATCATTACCAGTGGATCTTGCCAATGCCCAAGCTTTGTTTCTTTGGGAAATAATCTCACCTAGATCATGACTAAACCAAGGGTTACATCTATTTTTTATCCTAAATCTCTTAAAAGGGGCATGTTTATCTGCTAAGGTGTTAAAAATAGTTTGGAAGTATTCCAATGCAAGTTCAGCATCTGGAATAAGATTTAAAGAAGTAAGGTCACTGGCATGTAGATCTTGTAAAAATGCCTGCTCATCAAATCTTTTAAAAGATCTCTTATTTATATACAAAGGCCCTGACCTTTGTCTTCTGCCATCTCTAATGCAGCCCACGGGACAATGATCACTGAAATCCATTGGGAATACACAGCTATGCATATAATTATGAGGCTTATTTGTGAGAATGAGATCTAACAGGGACGAACGACTGGGAATTTTCATATTAGGTCGTGTGGGTTCTGTGACTATTTGGGTAAGATTTAACTCATTACACACATGTTTTAAGTCATCAGCTGCTGGAGACATCCAATCTAGGTTAAGGTCCCCTAAAATGACAGCTTCAGAATTATCTAGAGAAGTGAATTGCTCTGAGAGACTGTGTAGAGCATCAGGATTGGCAGAGGGTGGACGGTAAACGCCCACAATAACCAGAGAACAGCCACCGAGTTTTACGTTAATGGCTAATAAATCAAACTGACCCGGGACAGAGGTGGATACACGTATAGAGAAGCTCAAACTGTTTCTAACATAAATAGCTACGCCACCACCCCGTTTAAGTCTATCAGCTCTGCAAATATTGTAACCAAAAAGGGAAATATCTGAGTCATTAACATTGGTATTCAACCAAGTTTCTGAAATGACAATGACGTCAGGGTTGGAGTCATTAACCCACAACTTTAAAATGCCCATCTTTGGCAAAAGGCTCCTAGCATTTATGTGAACAAAACCAAGGCCTTTACGTGTTTTAAAATGTCGTGACAAGTCCAATATAGGCATACCCAAAAGACGATCTCCAATATCAGATGAGCGCTCACCAGCAAGAGTTTGTGCGCTGTCAGTTGGCATGTTTAAAAGTGCCTTTTTGTTGTTTATCTCCAATATCAGATGAGCGCTCACCAGCAAGAGTTAGTGCGCTGTCAGTTGGCATGTTTAAAAGTGCCTTTTTGTTGTTGATCTCCAATATCAGATGAGCGCTCACCAGCAAGAGTTTGTGCGCTGTCAGTTGGCATGTTTAAAAACCAACTGAGCCGTCTTGTTGTTTATCTCCATTTTCGCAGATTCCTTTTTCTTTGCACTTTGCTGTGTAATCGCTGGGGCAGAACTTCGGTAGATGAGATGGCTTGTAGTTGACACGACAGACCCAGTTGGCCTACGCTCTGGTGAGTCGCGCTCATCAGACCATCGCTGTTGACCGGCACCAGGAAGAGGAGTTGAGGAGTTGTACCTGAGTGAAGGGACACAGGGATACAGGAGGATACCATCCTCTGTTTTCCGCTTGATGACAGCGCGACCGGATCCTCGATGGATGTAGTGTTTCCTGCGTAATATCCCCGTTGCCTGGCAGAGGTGGAGCACATTTTCGCTGATAGCCGCGTTGAAAGATGACAACTGCAAAAGTTGTAGGGCAGTGTATCGTAGGGCCAACATCAGCAAGGCATGCTCACACTGACACAGTCCAAAGAGAGCTATGCACAAGCTGCGTCCTTCTCCTGTGTTAGGCCAGCTGACAGTCCACCGACTAGATCAGCCACCGATGTCACAGCTGAGAGTCAACCGACTACATCAGCCATTGAAGTTCATAGATTGAATGAAGACGGAGTCTTACTCCCAACTGACAGTCAACCGACTGAAACAGCCACTGAGTCCGTATGCTGATGAGTTGGATAGCAAATGTTACGGAGATAACGGTCTTTCAATGGAATGCCGTCTCTTAGGCAAAAACAGACAAAAAAACACCACGGAAAGGGGAAAAAAACGCAACAAAAACAACAAAAACTACGAACGAGTTGATATGTTAACGAATAAAATATGTAAATCAAGTTATGTAAATATTAGAAAATAATCAAACAAAAATAGGCCAAACGTAGCGGCGCATCTGGCCAGCGTCCCCGTTACTAGGCAACCTACTACTTGGGCCAATGGTAGAATACTGGTCACTACTTGGGCTACTGATGGTAGAATACTGGTCACTACTTGGGCCAATGGCAGAATACTGGTCACTACTTGGGCCAATGGCAGAATAAAGCAACATGGGATGACCATCACTCAACAGTGTGTGTGTGTGTGTATGTGCGCAAGTTTGTGTGTGCAGAAGTGTATGTGTCAATGTGCTATTTGAGCTGACCATCACTTATGGTCAAGTGCATTGTAAAATAGACTAAAGTCCAAAAAGGGTAAAACATGTTTCAATTCTTGAAGGTGCCTGAACTTGAGAGCTTTCATTTTCTAGGGGGATGTATAGAGTGGGGCCATGCTGACGCACGTCTTCCTCAGGGATGGGGATGTGAAGGGTTGCCAGTTGTCGGAGTGGAATAATTTAAACTCCATACTGCCATCCACACTGTATCTAATAGATAAATGTAAGAAAAGAAGGTGGGGAGGGACACAGAGATAGGAGGGAACCAAAAGCAAGTTTACATTTATGAAACAAAATATTTTAATATGATATGGCTAATGTTTCATGTATTTGTGATAACGGTACTGCGTATAAAAAAACAAACCTGACTGCTCAATGGTGATGCACTGTAGGATCTCCAACTTTGCTACCAGGTCGGACTGACTTGCAGAGGTTCACTGAAGTTCTGAAAAAAGCTGTGACCAACGTATTTCACCTCGTACGGTTTTGGACTGGAACGTGCTCCTCGAATGACTGCAGCATACTCAGCTGGAACATGTATGTCTCTATTTCTCAGCTTCCTCTCAATCACACTGTGCACAGTCACATTCCATTTGTGTGTGACTTCTTTCGAGGTACTTCTGTGTTACTTGTTTTTTCTCTCCGTCGCAAACTTTAACAGGGCATTGCTCAAGATCAGATTTCTGTTTTGATAACCACACTCATCACTCCAAAGGATGAATTCATTGTAAGTGGGGTGAGCTTCAAGGTAATCCACAATGCAGGAGGCGAACTCATTGGCAGAGACCCCCGCTTAACCCTCATGCCAAAGGTAATTTTTTGCCTCATGTGATGCCATATTGTAGTGATGGGCAAATGAAGCTTTGGTGAACCACTGAACCACAGCAGTGTGAACCTAGAGACACTAGCTGAAAAGCAAAAAGATGGCCGCCACACATACATTTTTCAACATAAAAGTCCTTGCAAACCAATATTTTTGGTTACATATACTGGTTTGGGTAAGGACTTTTATGTTGAAAAAGCTACATGTGGCAGCCATATTGGATTTTTTCATTAGTGTTGCTAGCTTCACACTGCTGTGGTTTAGTGGTTCACCAAAGCTTCATTTGCCCATCACTACCATATTGTACACTGTGAAATGATGGACACTAAGCTTCATGTTGTAGTAGAGGGCAGACGCTTGGACACCAAGCTTCGTTTTGTAGTAGAGGGCAGACGCTTGAATCTTTGGGCCCAGGAGAGGGCCCTGCAGATCTATACATGCAACCAAGGTGGTGTTGTTAGCACGTTGTTTGTCCTTAACTTTTTCTGCTTGTGCGTCATCCTTTTTAACACAGTGTTCCTCCCACACAGCAGCCTCGATGTTCCCAGCTTTGAAGGTACAGCACGTGTCACACTGATCTTTCTTCTGATGGAACAGAGAAAGATTTAAGTCGTTGAAGATGTTACTGAACACTTGCCGTGACAGAGGCTGGATGCCGGGGTCTACACATGCTTGCTTGTACTGTTGGTGGAGATGACTTATGGACTTGAAGAGAGGCTCCAGGTACATCTTTGATGAGGAGGACTTGCAGTAATGCGATGGAACCTTTGGCAGATCCAGAAGAAAGGTCTTTAGGAAGTCCTGCTCCTCTGTCCTTAACCTCACTCTCGCCATCTTCTCAGGACTTTCCCCTCTTCTTCCAACCCACTTCAAAAAAGTCCACTGCTTGATGCCAACTGTAGACAGGAACATCCGTTGACAAACTCTGAGCCTTTTACCATCCACACATAAAAAACAAAAGAGAGATGCCGACCGCCGAGATTGAACCGCTTCTGTCCGGCGCCGCTTGACATCACTCACCTCCACCGATGTTTTCACATACATTCTCCTCTCTTTCCAGTCTAATTTCTCCCAAAAATACTTGAAAATGTCCTCTCTTTTTCCTTCCTCAATTTCAGAGCAGTGTAGTTTGCTTGATTTCTGGCAGGACACAGCCTGGCACCGCCCACCCATTTTTCTTTCTTCTTTGATGACTAATTCATTTTTTTTCCATCCAAGATATGATTGGCCCCTCATTCTTTTCCTTTTCTGGACGTTACTCTTCCAAGTGTCTGGGTTGGCCCTCTTCCTTGACCTTCCCCGATTATCAACTGCACCTGATTAAAAGAAAAATAAAAGAAAATATGTTCTACAAATGCACATTTATCTTACATGGTTTCTTGGCATGTGGATATGTGTGTGTCAGTGTGTAGGCATGCATTTAAGTTTGGCATTGCTGTTTGTTTGTGTGTGTGTGTGCATGCAACTGAGCCCATTAGTAGCTGACAGAAATGTAAAAATAATGACATTAAGTTACGCACCTTCATTGACAGGTGTGTAATCCGGGTCATGTTCTGGATCATGTTCAAGTGAGTCTTAGAGCAATAGAGAGGAACACATTTAGTACAACGAATGCACTGTTCACATCATTCAGATGTAAGATTGCATTAATTTTGACTGGTAATTGATTAAATACAATTTTGTATTTAGTAATGTTTAGATTTGTAATTAGTAATGGACTTTAGTCTTTAACTCAAAATCAATGTGAGGCAGAAGCTGTAGTGTGGTCTAATCTGAGAAGAAGAAGATACTTACCCTCACTGGCAGTTATTTCGGAATGATTTTCATGATAATTTTCCTTGTCACTTTCCAGAGAATCTAACAATAATAAAGATAAAATGCATTTAGCACACTGAGTAGCCTACTATGTTTGAATAATTCATAACTGAGCTTGCATCGGTAGCTTTGACCAGCAATGTACAGTAACTATACATTTTGAATTTCTCTATGATTAACTTGTGTTGTGAAAGCCTGTCATAACACGTGTGACAGGCTTTCATCTTAATGTGCAACAAATCAATAGGCTTTGGGTTGCTGTATAGTAACGTTAGGTAGCTGCTACTGGGAGAAAATAATTTAAGCCTAAAGTACTTACCCTCACTGGCAGCTGTATTAGAATTGTCACTTTCAAGTGAATCTAAGAATGACAGAGAGGAAAACCATTTAACACTAGAATTGCGGTTCCGAGGAACTGCAAGAGTGGGTTTGATCAGGGGCATGGAACTCGGCCTCATCCAAGGATTCCAACGGTACCTCATTTATGAAAATCGGGCACACGGATCAAAAGTTATCTGCATTAACGCAACATCCAATAAGCTAAAACGCGTAAATAACGTGGTTGCTATGCTGGCTGCTGGAACCGAAAAATGGACTGCATTTTCTTAAAAGACAATGTGACTGAAGTGCGGGCAAAGTTTGCACAGAAATGTACGATTTTTCCCACCCTCATCGACCTTGTCATAAAACTTGTTTAAATGATCATGACGCCTCCTTGCTGCTTTGTCGTCTACATCAGCCTTTCTCAAACATCTTTGACCTGAGGCCCAGTCAAGGCATACTTTGGGGTCATAGGGCCCACCTACATGAACCCACCCCCCATCAAATTGTAATGATATCACAATTATTATTATTTTATACTATATTGCTATACTTCAAAACAGTCAATGTTTAAGTGCTAAGATTGTTCACAAAAGTTTGTGAAAGCATGCACATCAGAGTACTGCTTTACTAATGTAAAATATAATTAGGCCTACAATAGTTTCATTGTTTTCGCATTGTTGCATGATGCTTGCATGAGAAATACTTCTCAAAACAACAGCAATTATATGGGTGCCGTTGTTTTGGGATGTTTCCCTCATGCAAGCATCATACACTGACAGAGTATATATATATGCTATTTAATTACATTTCATTTGAATGCCTGAATGTAAGAATTCAGGAAACACAGCTTTTAACATTTCTGTTGTTTACTAGTTTATGTAAATCACATAACACATAAACTGTTTACATACTACTGATAGCCCATTACTGTACACCATAATACTGTGCCCATTCATTAACATATATTAAACATCAGGCGTCTTGTTTACACATTTAAACCATATTTGCACTTCGAATTTCGACTCCAAATTGTAGTAACTACATCTACGAAGTCTAAGGAAGATAACCAGGTAGTCTTTTCAAAGATTACGTCGATTTTATGAGAACGCCAGCCCTCAGAAAAGCAGTAACTATTCATTCATTCACTTCCTTTTTTCTAGCTCGCAAAATCGCGGTTGTTCTGTTTACACGTTAAAACCATATTACACTTCGAATTTCGCCTCCAAATTGTAGTAACTACATCTACGAAGTCTAAGGAAGATAACCATGTAGTCTGTTCAAAGATAAGATAAATTTTGACAGAACTACAGACCTCGTAAAAGTAGTACCTAAAATGACTCCATTCACTTCATTGCAAAATCGCGGTTGGTCTGTTTACACATTAAAACCATACTAACAATTTACATTTCGACTCCACATCGCTGTAACACCATACCAAGGGTCTTAAGAAGTGAGTCAATTTGGCTGATTACGTTAACGCATTTCCAGGGCTTGTCAGCTCAAAAAAAGCAGTGGCTATTGCTAACGCATTCATTTTCAATGCCTAGCATGTTAGCTAACATTAATAGGTTGCATATGACAACAGCAAATAGCTAACGTTTACGTTAGCCTAACTTACTTATTGTTGACGTTGACCCGACACGTTCATAAGTTAGACCATAGACTGATAAGGACGTCCATCAAACTAAAAGGGTTCGTTCTTCGATGTCTTGAAATTCGTTCGAATTCCGTGTGTATCCTGTGTATCTTTCGTGCTGCTATCCTGTTGCCTCTTCCCTGCTGTTCCGGCAACAAGGTTTCACGCGAGATTTACGCCACATCCCAGAGAGTTGTGTTTTCCCAAGATGGCGCCCGTCTGTATATGTGAACGAGACGTGAACGGTACTGTTTTTCTTTTTAATAAACTGCCTGTAGACTGCTGTGTAGAGTGCTGCGTGGATGTGCTTAATATCTGTATGAATGTGTGTTTCTCAATGTTATAATCTATGGACCCTTTCAACAATAAAAACAAAAACAATGCTTGAACATTCTATTTGGTTCCCAATCTACTTCCTCTGCATTAAGATAACATATGGAATGTTAAAAAGGAAGTCTCGTGGGGCCAACTATGATGCTGATAATGGAACTCTGTACACATGACTAAGGTTGACTGGAGCTAGCTGGGAATAGAACTGAGCTGAATGGATTGGAAAATACTTTATTATTATTTTTTTTAATGACCTATATGAACATGGTTTGGCTTTAAAAAAAAGATGAGACAGCGCTTTGCGCTGTCTCATCTTTTTTTACATGACCTTTACAACTGGTGCTGGCAAGGCATTGAATTGGGTTGAATGGATTGGGAAAATACCAGAGCTTCGCGCTATGTCATCTTTTTTTACATTACCTTTAGAACTGGTGCTGGCAAGCCATTGAACTGGGCTTCATTCGAGGATTCCAACGGTACCTCATATTTGAAAATCGGACATACAGGTCAAAAGTTACATGCACACACCTTCATATACACAGACAGCCCAGCCCAGCCCGTTAGACATTGCCAGATGGCTTAGAACTCTGCCAGGTGCAAGTAATCAACTCTTAGCAGTAGAGGTCCTCCAGGTGCAAGTAATGAGGTGCTGTGATGTCATAGAGGCCCAGCATTCCGCCATTCATTTCAATGGGGCCAAAAAACGGCGAAAAACGGGAATACCGCGAAAACGACAAGGGCCAGCGACACGAAAGTAACAAGCAAGTTACACCGGTTCGGGCCTGAATTTTTGGAGTTCAAACTGCGTCGATAGATCAAACGGTCTAGGAGCAGTAGTTCGGCCAAAAAGTGGGTGAATAGGAAGATATAATAATAACAATAATAAGTAAACTTAAGAACAATAGTGGGCTTGCTGGATCAAACCCACTAATAAAGTAAACTTAAGAAGAACAATAGTGGGCTTGCTGGATCAAACCCACTAATAATAATAATAATAAGAAAACTTAAGAAGAACAATAGTGGGCTTGCTGGATCAAACCCACTAATAATAAGAAAACTTAAGAAGAACAATAGTGGGCTTGCTGAATCAAACCCACTAATAAGAAAACTTAAGAAGAACAATAGCCACAGCTGTGGGCTTGCTGGATCAAACCCACTAATAAGAAAACTTAAGAAGAACAATAGTGGGCTTGCTGGATCAAACCCATTAATAATAAGAAAACTTAAAGCAACACCAAAGAACTTTCCCTCTGTCGCACGCACGCTATTTGTTTATCCAGCACGGCTTTGCCAATAACGATGTCCACAGACAAGGTAGAATATTTTGCATGAATTTTAAAAGTACGATGTATTGCGACATCAGATGCAAGTCAAATTTGTAGTTTCTTATGTCTCATTCTATCGAACTACAGATCCGCTACCCGATCTGGCAAACTTACATAGTGCGGTTATAGCCGATAGAGGGCCACGAAGCGAATGCAGAATTGCCGTTCACCTTGTTACGAGTTGATGAACCACTGAAACGATTTTGGAAACATTATTTTAAGGTATAAAAAACTCTTTGGTGTTGCTCTAAGAAGAACAATAGTGGGCTTGCTGGATCAAACCCACTATTTAAAGTAATGAATACAATGTAGACTTAACTGTCTGGCTGACTCGATTCTAGTTTCCTACACACCTTCCTCCTCATTGCTGACCCTCGCCTCAAGTACCCAATCACAGGGGTTCCCAAACTTGTCCACGACAAGGCCCCCCAAATACCACTAGGTTCTGGCCAAGGACCCCCTTGATGTGTTATTAAACCCATCGACAATACTACAGCAAATGTAAAAAATACATTAAGCTAATCCTAATAATTATTTTAGCCACAAGCACTTCGCGATGAAGCATAAAAATGGCATTTGCGGCTTTCTGCTATACGAGTTTATAGTAGAAAGCAAGCTAATCTGTGGAGAACTAGGCTAGCTTGTGGAGAGCTTCAATATCATACGTTCGTCAGCCAGGTTAACAATAAAAAATATTTGGTGACAATTGCTTTGTCTAGACCATTTACCGGTAAATAACAGTTGTGAATATATTGCGAATATATAATAAAGTTGAGAACATTTCTCAAAAACAAACTTTGCTGATACTTTACCTCACAGTGTTATTCGGCTATCCGATGATGAGCTTCCAGAGACGCTTAAGATGAAACTTCTTCACGAGACCGGCGAGATGCCTCCACAGGGTGGGAGATACGCGGCGTGATTGACAACTTTGACACCAAATGGATATACTTGGAAATCAGATTACATGATTTCACAACTTTTCATTTGTCATTTAGATACATGAAGCATACTGTATACGTAAATGAACCTGGACATTCTATCCGTCGTAAAAACTCAGAAAAAATGGTTTTCATCGGACAGGGACGATATGTGATATCTATATGGCATAGTGATTGCATAAGGCAGCATATGTGATATCTATATGATATCTATATGGCATAGTGTTTGCATAAGGCAGCATATCTATATGATATCTATATGGCATAGTGATATCATGAAACTCTTATGCCCATGAAACCTACTGGAATTAAATGTAGAGAAAGATAGAAATAGAGGATAAGAAGGAAAAGAGAAAGTGATAAGAAAGAAAGAAAGAAAGAAAGAAAATGATTAGTGTATTATGCACGGGTCTGATTTTGGAGACCCGCCCCCGCAAAGTTCTGCACCAGATCCGACCCGTCACCATGACAATATCTACATTACATCAGCACCAGATCCGACCCGTCACCATGACAATATCTACATTACATCAGCACCAGATCCGACCCGTCACCATGACAATATCTACATTACATCAGCACCAGATCAGACCCGTCACCATGACAATATCTACATTAAATCTGCACCCGCCCAGAACCATTAATATGTGGCCCCTTTACCCAACCCGTGCCCGCGATTAATAACACACAAGCTGAAATCATTCCAATTTTATGTGTTTTATTTTTATCTCGCATCTCTCTGTCTCTCACTCACATCTGTCTGTCTCTCATATCTGTCTGTCTCTCATATCTGTCTGTGTCTGTCTCTCATATATGTCTGTCTCTCATGTCTGTCTGTCTCTCATGTCTGTCTGCTCCTGCTGACTCTTTTCTCATTCCAGTTATTCTTCCCCTCAGTTTGACTTTGAAACAGCATAGAACACACACCCATACCCCCCCCCCCCCCCCCCCCCACACACACACACACACATACACACACTTGTGGGTTCCAGGCTGTAATCATCCGACTCAGCTCTGATGCGCTGACCCCCTGGAGTCCAAGCTGGCCTTGTTAGCGCAGCAGTACGGCAAGCACAGAGGTCCAAACCAGCAGCAGTACGGCAAGCACACAGGTCCAAACCAGCTGGAGCTGCTCAGAGACAGAGAGGGGGATTTCAACACCCAGAGGGCTGCCACTGATCCATGCATGAGAAGAAGAAAGGAGAGTAGAATACACACACACACACACATACACACACACGCAGACACATATACAAACACATACATACACACACACACGCAAACACATATACAAACACATACACACACACACACACACACTAGAGCAGGAGTCTGATGATGGCTCAGCAACTGCAGACATCAGGGGAGGATTGGGATGACAGCACCTCAGTAATCCCTGTGTAAGCCAGACGAGTGTGTGTGAGAGTGTGTGTGTGTGTGTGTGTGTGGAACAAAGGCAAAGTCATGCATGTCACGTAGCAGTTTGAGTGACAGTGCAGACACCAAGGTCACCATGGTAACAAGCTCTCATTAGGCTCCTGACATCCATCGTGTGTGAAGAGCATGGTATGAGAATATGAGGGGCCGTCTAGGCCTTAATTCATACTTGGTCTTACACAAACTATCATAATCTTGCACATACACCACTATACTCATGCACACTCACTATTATAGTAATTTTACATGTATGTATGAGAGGGTATAGTCGTGTATGTGAGAGAGTATAGTAGTGTATGTGAAGGAGTATAGTCGTATATGTGAGAGAGTATAGTAGTGTATGTGAGAGAGTATACTAGTGTATGCAAGAGAGTATAGTAGTGTATGCGAGAGAGTTTAGTAGTGTATGCGAGAGAGTATAATAGTGTATGCGAGAGAGTTTAGAAGTGTATGCGAGAGAGTTTAGTAGTGTATGCGAGAAGGTATAGTAGTGAATGCAAGAGAGTATAGTGGTGTACAGTGGGTCCCAGTTAAAAATTGACACTTCATTCACGATCAAGGTAATTCACGCAGCTGGGCGAAATGTAAGTACAACTGCAGCCGCTTGGGGGCAGCATAGTCCGCTGTGGCGTTCCACGGTCAAACCGGACGGCGCATTCGACAGCAAGGGCTGTGATTGGCCGAGTTTTCAGTGCGTTTCTCTGTGTTTTTAGCAGCCCCTGCAACATGCTAGTCCACTGTAGCCTAAGCTTTGTACATAATGTTAAACATAGTTTTGGATTCAGTGGCAAGATTTCTTGATTGTACAGTGCCTGTCTCTCAGTAATGTTTTAAAATGAGAGCTTCGTCAGCTGGCAGTAGGCTACTTTGTTGGTAGTCATGAGAAGTTCGCTTGCTAACAGAACATAAATATGCTGCCCAGAAACCTTGTGAATAGTTCTGATTTTTTTTTACTACACTAACGAGGTTGAAATATAGCCTTTGCCTACAGCATCTCCTTAACAGTAATGTTAACAAAATGACAGCATTCATATGACAAAGGAAAACGAATTCGGTCACTCAAGACTGTGCCACAGCAACCAGTGTAGGCTACATTCCTACCCAATAAGCTACTCGAAGCAGATAGCGTTGTCTGACGGTCGAGTGGGTTAATGCACGTATATCCAGAACAGGTCTGCAACTTTCAGGCAGTTCTGAGTTCAAATCTAGGCAGGAGCAGAGCCATATAAAGGCCTAGGCCTATTGTTATCATTTTTTGCAAGGTGTTGCTCCTGGCAATACTTGTTTATAAGACGTTTGGTTGATTAATTGATAGCTGTTTTTGGGACACGTTAAACTTTCTTTATAATGAGCGCATACGGGGAGTAAAACGACTGTTACGCGCTGTTACAACTGTAGGCTACAATGATTGCAATACAAAAATATGCGCGTGTTAGTTTAGTTAGTTTTGTGATTTTTTGCACTTTTGCCTCATGTGTTTTCAGGTTTGAGGGCTTTTTTGGCAAGATTGACCTTGGTAGACTCTGCATATGTTATTTCTCCGTATGGAAAATAAAGTCAATTTTCGACACACGTCTGTTATTAGTTCAATAAGAAGTGTTGCTTGTTAAAACATGTGACTAGTGAAACTCAAATGATTTTAGAAATATTTAGCCAAAGCCAAAAAGTGTTAGAGAGAAGGAGAGACGCCGGTGCAGCTCAGATGTCTTCTTAATTTTCTTTATTCTTTAGTAAAAGGTGCAGAACATTATTAAACTTTAAATACAGAATACGCACGCAGGCACATAACTAGGCTACTTGTTGTTTTCTTTTACTCGGCTATCTATATATGGTTATCAGCACACAATGTTGGGCTAATTCACTAGTTATGGATATCACAAGTTTAAACAACGAAAACAGAAAGGATGGAGACAGCAAAGCTAGAGGAGTGATTCCAGATGGGCAAGAACAAGGTAGGCAATTGGTGTGCTTGTCAGAACGTTAGATTACAGCTGTTTAAAGCCAGACGTCACGGTACGCTAGAACAAAACTAAAGGTAACTTTAGCTATAGGGCTGGTAGATGTTGTTGTTGTATTATTGCATGTGGATATTGTTATGCTATGTAGGCTACTTAAAACCGGGAAACGGACAAATATTGTACACGCGTGAATTTGTTTTTGCGGGGGTGGGGGTGGGTGGGTGTACGTAGGCTACCATAGCTCTCTCTCTCTCTCTCTCTCTCTCTCTCTCTCTCTCTCTCTCATACATACACACAGTACCTTTCTTAGCCACAGTTAATTTTAGTGGTGATATGTGTTATGGACATTGTTATGCACATTATTGACTGCAGTTTATTCTCATCAATGTCAGTCCATGAATGCATATTGATCAGTTCCCAGTGGGCATTTGATGTCAATTCAACATCAATATGATATCAAACATTGACGTCAAAATTACGTCAAAAAACAGGTCTAGAATGAAAGTTGTATTGACGTCAATGTACTGATGTCAATTTGATGTCAAGATTTTGACCTCCGCGATGTCGTTTTGATGTTATTTTAATGTCATACTTTGTTGGCATTTGATGTCAATTCAACATTTATTTGACGTCAAGATGTCATGATGTTGATGTCGTTTTGATGCTATTCTGATATCATTCAATGTCAAGCTTTGATGTCAATTCGACATTTATTTGACATCAAGATGTCATGATGTTGATGTCGTTTTGATGCTATTCTGATATCATTTAATGTCAAGCTTTGATGTCAATTCAACATTTATTCTACATCAAGATGTCATTTCCATGTCAAGCTTTGTTGGCATTTGATATCAATTCTATATCTATTTGATGTCAAGATGTTGATGTCGTTTTGATATCATTCGATATCAAGCTTCAATGTCAAATAAACATAAATGCGACAAACATTGATGTCAAAATTACATCAGCATTTAATGACATATATTTTGATTATTTGTGCAGAATACAAGTACAAAGACAACAAAATGCAGTTTGTGTCTAACTAGAAGTGCAAAAAAGCACAAAAGTGATATACAAAGTATAGACAGGTGGTGCATAGACAGGACAAGACAGACAGTAGTATACAGTTGCTTTATAGAAGGTGGTTTAGAGTAATATAAATGAAATATGTGCAGTGTATTAGTAGTTATCTTATAAGGGCAGAATAAATATGGCTAAATATGAACAATGTATGACAACATGTACAATGTAGTAACAAGTAATGGAATGTTGGAGAACATTGAGAGATCCAGTTGAATGGAGAGAGACAGAGAAAAGGTTTCTTTTAACAGGGTTCCTACACATTTTCTATTTCAAAATCCCATACTTTTTCCATCCTTTAATTTACAAACTTCTTGGTAGATTTTTCTGACCATTCTCGACAATGCTACTCCAAAAACAAACGTTTGTCTCAGCATCCAGTAATCGTTGAGCACCTACATTTGTGCTTTAACATTGATGGTGTGCCACTTTTTAAATCCTCCAACTTCCAAATGTGTCCCATACTCTGCAACTTTCACAACTTTGCTCCTTTAATTGTGGCCATCTACTGTGGAGTTGCTAAACCAAATTCAGCGGAAGAGTACTTAAGTGACTTTCTCCAGGAGTTGCAGCAGTTACAGCAAGATGGCATTGTTCATGGAGGCAAAGCACTTCAACTGTCTGTGAAAGCATTCATATGTGATGCTCCTGCCAGGGCATTCTTTAAGTGCATTCTTGTTACCATTCTTGTGAGTGATGCACTATCAGAGGCACCTATGACGGAAGGTTTGTGCCAAAGAGCCAGGTGCGGTTCCAAGGACTGAAGACTGTTTGGTTTAGGCCAGCTCTGCTGCCACTCTGCCTCCTCTACACTGCTGCCACCTGTGGACAAGGAGGAGTGAGAGTTATATAACAAAATTAGTTATTAGTTGTTAGTGGCAGCACTAGTATAAAACCTCTAAAATCTAATACGAGAAAATGAATGTCTAAATCCCAGACCCTATCTCAATGAGGTCTGACGTTAGCCAGGCTAAGAGCGGCTATTCATGGAAGAGGCATGCGTGTTAGAAGTAGTTTTCAGCTAAAGAGACACTGAAAACATGTTTTAATCTGTATACCATTAACATTGCATAACAAATAACAAAGTAAAACATTAATTTGTAGAGTACCAAAACCAGACGTCTTTTGAGTGTAATCAGATTATGGCAATCATTTTTACAATTGTTTACAACTTAACTCTATGTCCTCACTTGAACCCATTTGCAAGGATGAGTATAGAACGTGCTGGCAGCGACAGATAACATGTAAACCGCCATATGTAAACGTGCCATAGCAGTGACGGGACGCACACACCATATAATCGGCCTGACATTTTGAGTTTTAAATGAACTACCTAGCAACAATTCCAACACCCACAAGTTAAGGATGTCTTCAGAGAGTTACACTTGATAAGCATGATAGGTCTACTTTCGGCGCATCAACAATTGAAATGGAGGGGCAGCGTGACTATTTCGGGAAAGGCTACAATCTTTGATAGGTGTCATC
The DNA here is from genome assembly GCF_018492685.1 of Alosa sapidissima. Lineage (NCBI taxonomy): Eukaryota > Metazoa > Chordata > Actinopteri > Clupeiformes > Clupeidae > Alosa > Alosa sapidissima. The sequence continues at coordinate 40,607,421 of NC_055958.1, read as the reverse complement.
TCAAAAGAAAGTTCACTTTCTCCATCATCGAACTCTTGAATACAGTGATGGTACAAACCAATATCTGTAATGCAGTGGGTAAATTAACTTTACGTTAGCAGTAGTTTTTACGTTTTATGCATAAAATATATGGTTTATGTAACAAACCCTTCAAATTTGAGAGAAACTGAACAAAAATATGAGTTTATTGTATAGTTTTTGATGGGGAATTCAGAGGAACCCATGTAAAAAAAAAAAAAAAAAACGAAAAACTGATGCATTTAGTCCAAATTAACTGTGCTAAAAAAGTAAAGTGAATGGGTGTCCAACTCTTGAAATAGCATGCATCCCTTCCATGCAATCCCCGCCCCACCCCCACCTCCACCTTTTTCCCACACATAATGGTAGTGTTAGATAAATTACAATACTTACAGTATTTGAAGTAGCTGCACATTGCGCACAACCATGCTAAATAGTATAGTTTTGGCACACAGTACACAAAGACAATTCTGCCATCATACTGGAATGTAAACTATACTCGTAAACGTGCTAATTACCAACCATTTCGTTCGAAAATTCTAAAACAATGTTTCTCAAAGTGTGGTCCGCAAGCTATCCCAAGTGGTCCGCGGGCAGACGTGGTAAAATATAATATAGATGAGTTGTTTGCCATATTGAACCAACTTGTGTGTAAATCTAAACAGTTCTGCAACACTGCCTATGTAAGATATGCCCGTTTAAATCATATGAATCCTCTGACACAATAAGCAAGGTGCAAAGACAATAAGCAAGGTGGTGGTTCAGTGAGTAGATAGATAGAGATAGATAGATAGATAGATAGATAGATACAGTGGGTCCCAGTTAAAAATTGACACTTCATTCACGATCAAGGTGATTCACGCAGCTGGGTGAAATGTTAGTACAACTGCAGCCGCTTGGGGGCAGCATAGTCTGCTGTGGCGTTCCACGGTCAAACCGGACGGCGAATTCAAAAGCAAGGGCTGTGATTGGCCGAGTTTTCAGTGCGTTTCTCTGTGTTTTTAGCAGCCCCTGCAACATGCTAGTCCACTGTAGCCTAAGCTTTGTACATAATGTTAAACATAGTTTTGGATTCAGTGGCAAGATTTCTTGATTGTACAGTGCCTGTCTCTCAGTAATGTTTTAAAATGAGAGCTTCGTCAGCTGGCAGAAGGCTACTTTGTCGGTAGTCATGAGAAGTTCATGAAGAATTTTTTTTTACTACACTAACGAGGTTGAAATATAGCCTTTGCCTACAGCATCTCCTTAACAGTAATGTTAACAAAATGACAGCATTCATATGACAAAGGAAAACGAATTCGGTCACTCAAGACTGTGCCACAGCAACCAGTGTAGGCTACATTCCTACCCAATAGGCTACTCGAAGCAGATAGCGTTGTCTGACGGTCGAGTGGGTTAATGCACGTATATCCAGAACAGGTCTGCAACCTTCAGGCAGTTCTGAGTTCGAATCTAGGCAAGAGCAGAGCCATATAAAGGCCTAGGCCTATTGTTATCATTTTTTGCAAGGTGTTGCTCCTGGCAATACTTGTTTATAAGACGTTTGGTGATTAATTGATAGCTGTTTTTGGGACACGTTAAACGTTCTTTATAATGAGCGCATACGGGGAGTAAAACGACTGTTACACGCTGTTACAACTGTAGGCTACAATGATTGCAATACAAAAATATGCGCGTGTTAGTTTAGTTAGTTTTGTGATTTTTTGTACTTTTGCCTCATGTGTTTTCAGGTTTCAGGTTTCTGTTATTAGTTCAATAAGAAGTGTTGCTTGTTAAAACATGTGACTAGTGAAACTCTGATTTTAGAAATATTTAGCCAAAGCCAAAAAGTGTTAGAGAAGGAGAGACGCCGGTGCAGCTCAGATGTCTTAATTTTCTTTATTCTTTAGTAAAAGGTGCAGAACATTACTAAACTTTAAAGACAGAATACGCACGCAGGCACATAACTAGGCTACTTGTTGTTTTCTTTTACTCGGCTATCTATATATGGTTATCAGCACACAATGTTGGGCTAATTCACTAGTTATGGATATCACAAGTTTAAACAACGAAAACAGAAAGGATGGAGACAGCAAAGCTAGAGGAGTTATTCCAGATGGGCAAGAACAAGGTAGGCAATTGGTGTGCTTGTCAGAACGTTAGATTACAGCTGTTTAAAGCCAGACGTCACGGTACGCTAGAACAAAACTAAAGGTAACTTTAGCTATAGGGATGTATCAATTAGTCCAAATGAATAGGTCCTCGTAGACGTTGTTGTTGTATTATTGCATGTGGATATTGTTATGCTATGTAGGCTACTTTTTTTGCAATGCACGGACCTAAAACCGGGAAACGGACAAATATTGTACACGCGTGAATTTGTTTTTGTGGGGGTGGGTGGGTGTACGTACCATAGCTCTCTCTCTCTCTCTCTCTCTCACACACACACACACACACAGTACCTTTCTTAGCCACAGTTAATTTTAGTGGTGATATGTGTTATGGACATTGTTATGCACATTATTGACTGCAGTTTATTCTCATCAATATCAGTCCATGAATGCATATTGATCAGTTGTTAACTAATACTGTAGACCTAGAAGTTGCATTTGAAAATGTTACTGTTGTAGGCTGTTTGTTTTTTATTTCAGCCACACTGTTTTAAAGTGGTTAGGACCATTTCACACCAATTTTGAATAAGCCATACTGCAATACCGATTTCATGGTTGCACCATGCACATGTTCGCCGATTATGTGGCCCTCAGTAACCTATAAATTCAATGATGTGGCCCTCTATGAAAATGAGTTTGACACCCCTGCTCTAAAATATCTCTCCTGGCCTGGTTGCACCGGATTGTGGCCAAACGACAGAAGCGCGGAGAACCCTCCTTTGTCTACCAAAAAGTGTTACTTTGTGCCCCGCGCTCCCCCACTGGTTGTGAAAGAAGGGGGTGGGGGAGGGGGGCTTGACGTGAAAAAGCTTAATGTCCCAAAACGGCAAAGTCATAATGGTAGGCTACAGGAAGTGGGGGGAGGGTATGGGATGACCAGAGCCGTCTTCGCTGTGCTATTCAGAAAGCATCTTATTGTCTTTCCAGGCGCACACAGCTCGTTACCATATAGCTTATCGAGTGCCTTAACAGATTAACTCTGCTTTTGGGTTTGGCCTCACAGCGAACTCAACCCTCTTGTTGCTTGCAGTTTGTTAAATAAAGCGATGCAGATTACATTCTTTATTTCTGATTAATTGCGTCTTTTTTGCAACATCTGCTTGTTAGGCTGGGCTACTGTCAATGTCCTGTACAGGTATATGTTCAACAATTGCTGGTGTAGGCCTACAGGCTATAATCAATTAGGGACTGTTCGTTATTTATTTAAGGGGCTACCGGAGGAGTTTTGGGAGCGTTAGTCAAAAAACACGTGACCCTCCCTCGCCGGCAAGACATTTTTATATGACCCTCCAAAGTGATTGAGAAAAAACGCATGACCCTCCCCAGTCCCAACAATTTAGGCTATTGATGCCTTCTGTCTACTGGGTCAATTTGGGAGCTTGCATGCTACGACTCCTTCCTTGAAATGCCTTGAAAAGGCTGTCATTTGCACAATTTCACAAATAATCACTGGGACCGAAACAAACCTGTCAACTTTTCCCGGGTTTATCGCGTATTTTAACTTTTTCCTCGCTGTCTTAGGAGGAGCTGCAGGGCCGTCGCAAGGGGGTGCGAAGCCCTGTACGAACTTGACAGATGCATGAACTTACGTGCATGAAATCATGCGATAGCTTACTTTACACATAGCCAAGGCTACCGTCGGTGCATTTTAATAGTAGCCTAGTCTAATAAGCTACACCAGCTTGTCTTTAAGAGGGGAAATTGTGTAGCCTATAACATTAGCTGAGTCACATATTTGGCCATATGGTGTTTATCATAGGCTACATCATGAAACCAAATAGTGTAACAAAGGCGAACACTTTAACAGGGGAAATTAATTGGGCATGAATCATTGTGCTGAACGGTATTTGTCAATGCAGAAACACACACGACATTCAAACTGTTGATAAGATGTGCACTATGGAAATTGGTCTGTAGGCTAACAGTGTACTTGTACAGGTAAATGTTCAACAATTGCTGTACAGGCTATAATCAATTAGCTAAATCATTTATCAAGCTGTTTAAATTCGTGCTACATTCAAACGCAAAAGGTGCTTTGATATCTTTTCCGTTTGAACGTCAAGCAGGCATGCTGCGGTTGCAATGAATGAGGATAATTGGTTTTATCTGCGGATTTATTTTTTGCATTATTTTGAATATGACTCGCTCCAGTCTCAACAGTACTTTCCACACGCATCTAAGTTCTAACACACATCCCCTCTCGCTTTCTCTCTCTCCATCCCTGCACACGGTGCTTTCTTAAAGGAGCTGCACCATCTTACAACAATTGCATCTACATTTTCATATTAGAATGTTTTGTCAAGTGTAAGCTTAAACTACCGTGATCAATTTAAGTTCCCGTGCCCCCGCTGAAAGTCTCATGTGCTTATCGTTACACTATCAAATCTATAAGTAACCGTGACAAATAGGGTATAACTATAACTATAACTAGCTAACTGCAATGAAAGCAATCTTTCAGATCTCAGTTCACTAAAATATGACTTCGCCAGACAAAAGGAGCTGGTAGCCTAGGCTATTACAATAGAATAGGCACCCCTCATGTATTTGTAGCCTAATTTGCATTCGGTTTGCAGTAGTAGTTTAATATTTAGCCACATAGGACTTGGCTGATTTTTTTCCTTGACCACTAGGTCTACACACACTTTGTTGACAGTGTAGGTCCCGCCCCTTCCTTGATTTTAATTGGCTAGCTAGAGAGAAGTGACATTGACAAACCAATCAGGAACTGAGAAAACAAACTCCCTTCCGTTTCATGCAAACTCTCTCACACACACCACTATACTCACCACTATACTCTCTCACACACGCCACTATACTCTCTCACACACGCCACTATACTCTCTCACATATACTACTATACTCTCTCACATACACCACTATACTCTCTCACATTCACTACTATACTCTCTCGCATTCACTACTATACTCTCCCGCATACACTACTATACTCTCTTGCATACACTACTATACTCTCTCGCATACACCACTATACTCTCTCTCACATACACTACTATACTCTCTCGCATACACTTCTAAACTCTCTCTCACATACACTACTATACTCTCTCGCATACACTTCTAAACTCTCTCTCACATACACTACCAAACTCTCTCACATACACTACTATAGTCTCTCACATTTACTACTATACCCTCTCACATACACTACTATACTCTCTCACATACACGACTATACCCTCTCATACATACATGTAAAATGACTATAATAGTGAGTGTGCATGAGTATAGTGGTGTATGTGCAAGATTATGATAGTGTGTGTAAGAAGTATGAATTAAGGCCTAGACGGCCGCTCATATGAGAATACGGTGCACACACACACATTGCGCACGCACCGCACAGACGCACACACCCGCACGCACACACACATTGCGCACGCACCGCACAGACGCACACACCCGCACGCACACACACATATGCACACACACGCGCACAGACGCACACACACACATGCACCGCACAGACGCAAGCATGCAAACACACGCACGCACGCGATACATGCGGTACGGTGCACTCACCACACACACACACACTCAAAAACACACACATATACATGCACATACACTGAAACTCTCACACACAGACGTGCATGTACACACACTCACACACACACACTCAAAAACACACACATATACATGCACATACACTGAAACTCTCACACACAGACGTGCATGTACACACACACACACACACACTCAAAAACACACACATATACATGCACACACACTGAAACTCTCACACACAGACGTGCATGTACACAAACTCACACACACACACACACACACTTGTGACTCTGGCTCTTGGCTGATCACCACTATACACAATTCTGTACCTTACCACACCACAGCCCCACTTTCAAACTGACACCTAACTGACGACCAGTCACTGGTGCAGTTCTCACCTGTTAGATCTGGTGCGGTTCCCACCTGCAGGCTCGGCCTGGTCACCTGTGAGATCTGGTGAATGGCCGCAAGCCACTGGGATGGGGAGAAGTGCTGTCCATCAACGCTACCGGCCTATTTTAAGCGTCTGATGTATACAGTAGGACTAGCCTGCTAAAAACCAAACTGGACACTTGCGATGCAAAACCAAACTCAATCACTTTGTGAATACAGTCTGGACACTTACGATTGCAAAACCAAACTCAATCACTTTGTGAATACAGTCACTTACTGGACACTTACGATTGACTTATATGAGTAGCCTGATATGGCAGCCGTGGGGGAGAAGTGCTGTCCATCAACACTACCGGTCTATTTCAAACGTCTGATGTAGAGAACTAGCCTACTAAAAACCAAACTAGACACTTACGATTGCAAAACCAAACTCAATCACTTTGTGAATACAGTCTGGACACTTACGATTGACTTACATGAGTACCCTGTTCAGCAGTCTAGCCTAACTTATATGAGTACCCTGTTTAGCAGTCTAGCCTAACTTATATGAATAGCCTGATGTTTAGCAGTCTAGCCTAACTTATATGAGTACCCTGATGTTTATCAGTCTAGACTAACTTATATGAATACCCTGTTTAGCAGTCTAGACTAACTTATATGAGTAGCCTGTTTAGCAGTCTAGCCTAACTTATATGAGAACCCTGTTTAGCAGTCTATACTAACTTATATGAGTAGCCTGTTTAGCAGTCTAGACTAACTTATATGAGTAGCCTGTTTAGCAGTCTAGACTAACTTATATAAGAAGCCTGATGTTTAGCAGTCTAGCCTTGCTCATATGAGTAGCCTCATAGATATTAGAAAGCTAGATACCCCATTGTCCATTGAGCTCTATTAGGTGGCGTACGTGAACGCGGCCGCCATATTGCTGGGGACAGTACCTTTAGCCTCTGTGGGCAATTGCCGGCAATCAGAGACACCTGTCTGATTTCCAGTCAGAGTCACATGCTCCTCCATTGGCCTCCAGTTATTGCTGCCCCCACCAAGATGGCGGCGCTATTTATGTTCTAGCTTTCTAAAATCTATGAGTAGCCTGATGTTTAGTACTGCCTAGCCTAGCTTATATATAAGCCTGGCTAATATATGAGTTACCTGATATTTAGTACGGTTGACCTTACCTAACTTATGAGTAGCTTGTTATTTAGTATTCTCCCGTAGCCTAGCCTAATTTATATGAGACGCCTGATATCTAGTATTCCTTAGCCTAGCCTAATTTATATGAGATGCCTGATATCTAGTATCTAGTATGGCCTAACCTATAAGAGTAGGCTGCAACATGTCAATGCATTTAATGGAAATCAACAACTTAATCAACATAATCAATTATATTGCTGACCCATTCCAACCTCGTTCCTCATGTTGCTGGCCTCTCGTCATACTGTACTGACTGACGACAGATATAATCCTATAACTGCCAGTTTCAGCATGTCCCACTGGCACTTACTGTTATATAGTCCTGAGCTGCTCATATATATAGTCCTGCAGTAAGCCCCTAAGTGTGCCATGCTTGTTAGAGTGAGCTGCTCATATATATAGTCCTGCAGTAAGCCCTCTCACTCTCTTGCACTCTCTACAACTATCCTGTCCATACCCTCCTCTCCCTCTCCCTCTCTCTCTCTCTCTATATATATATATATATATTTATCCCTCTCCCTCTCTCTCTCTCTCTCTATATACAGTATATATATATATATATATATATATATATATATATATATATATATATATATATATATTTATCCCTCTCCTCTCTCTCAATCTCTCTCTCTATCTCTTTCTCCTCTCTCTCTCTCTATCCTCTCCACACACTCTCTCTCCCCCCCTCTGTGGGCTAATGTTATCAGAGAGTCAAAGGCATCTTGGGCTCATCTAATGACTCCTGTTGCTTGCACGCACGCACACACACACATGCGCTTGCACACACACGCACGCACACACACACGTGCGCACACACACACATACGCTTGCACACACACACACACGTGCGCACACACACACACACACACTGCTCACATAATGAGTCCTATTGCACATCTGTGCTCCTGATGCATATCTAGAGCCTGGGAACACACACACACACACACACACACACACACACACACAGTGTGTGTTACTAATGAGGCATTTCTTGGGTGCCATTGTGAACCTGTGCTTTGAGAGCGAGTGTACTGAAGCGTGTGTGAGTCAAGATCCTTTTTAGTGCTTAGTTAATCTACTCTCTCTCTCTCCCCCCCCACACACACACACACAGTTTCTTCAGAAGACAGACAGGCACCCCCTAGACTCCCAACCAATCCATTCAGAGACTGCTGCCGTAAGAAGATACACACCTGATACACAATATACATACGAGTTCTACATGTGTGTGTGTGTGTGTGTGTGTGTGTTCAGCACACATATCAGAAGTAATCAAAACAAATGTCTAATAAATGCCTGGAAAAGCACAATGCCAGTTAATGGGCAGAGTGTCTGGGTCAGGAACACACACACACACACACACACCAAAATAAAAATATCCACAGATGTTTGTTCCAGTGGGTTAAGATCACTGAATTGCACCGGTGTTCTACCACTGTTCAAGGATTTCACACACACACACAAAAGCAGGCACACACAAACATGCACAAACAAGCAGAAGGTGCCTTGTGACAGCTGAAGGTTGGGGGTGGGGGGGATTAAGATGCACAAACAAGTGTCTTTCATGTCACCTGATAACAATAAGGAGAGCAGCAGAGAGCTGCTGGCTTACACACACACACAAACACACACACTCACCCAACGTGACAAGTGTGACTGTGTGCATGTGTGTATGCGTGCGCGCATGCGTAAGGGTGAATGTGCATTTCTCCATAGATGCCCCCTTGCTGTTAAATGTGCTCTTTTGTTCTTGCACCTTTTAAAGCCATCTTAAAGCATCACACACACACACACACACACACATACACCACACACTATAGGCAGGGGATTACTCACAGCGACCAATCAACAACCAAACCTCTATACCTTCAAAAAAAAACACCAACAGAACAGCCATTGTAAGCATTTCACCTTCATCGAGGTTTCGTCCTTTATCCATGTTTTGGAGTTCCTCCTGAAGGCTCATCAGTGGAGTCTGCAGTCCCAGACTCCAAACTCATGATGGGTTCTCTTCCATCAAATGCCAACAAAGGGCTCGTTTAACTACCGCCCTGTCTCACTCCTGCCTTTCAAAGTCAAAGTCAAAGTCAGCTTTATTGTCAATTTCTTCACATGTTCCAGACATACAAAGAGATCGAAATTACGTTTCTCACTATCCCACGGTGAAGACAAGACATATTTTTCCAATTTAAGTCCACAGACAAACATAACATTCAAGTAAACAAAAAAGTAAGTAAATAAGTAAATAAGAGGGCACATATAATAATGAAAAAATAAGAGCAGCAAAATTTGGTTGAAATTGTGCATAGACAGTCAATAAAATACTAGTGCAAAGTCAGGCCAATAAAAGGCTTGGGTAGTTCTGTTTGACCTAAGTAATAAAGAAAGTGGCATAGTGGTGCAAGTTATGTAAGAGCAGCAGAAGTGTTGTGTTTTCAGGACAACAACACCAAGTTGTAAAGTGTACAAGTGTGCAAGTGTGCAAGTGGAGTAGTGCAGGCGGCCATTGTGGGTCCAATGTCCAGGATGTTATGTAGCTGAGGGTGGAGGGGGGAGAGGAGGGAGAGAGTTCAGCATCCTTACAGCTTGGTGTATGAAGCTGTTGGTGAGTCTGGTAGTGCGGGAGCGCAGGCTTCTGTACCTCTTCCCAGAGGGCAGTAGATCAAACAGATTGTGAGCGGGGTGACTTGCATCACTCACAATTTTGGTCGCCTTGCGGGTGAGGTGGGTGGTGTAAATGTCCTTCAGGGAGGGGAGTGAAGCACCAATGATCCTTCCAGCTGTGTTCACTATGCGCTGCAGGGCTTTCCTGTTGTATTCAGTGCAGCTTCCGCCCCACACAGCGATACAGCTGGAGAGGATGCTCTCAATGGTGCCTCGGTAGAATGTGGTCATGATGGCTGGTGGAGCACTTGCTCGCCTGAGTTTCCGCAGGAAGTACAGGCGGCGCTGAGCTCTCTTCGCCAGTGATGCAGTGTTGGTGGTCCAGGAGAGGTCTTCATTGATGTGCACCCCCAGGAATTTGGTGCTGCTCGCTCTCTCCACCACAGCACCGTCGATGGTCAGTGGCAGGTGTTGGGTGTGACCTCTCCGGAAGTCAACAACAATCTCTTTGGTCTTGCTGACGTTCAGCAGGAGGTTGTTGTCCCTGCACCACGTGGTCAGATGGTCGACCTCCAACCTGTATTGAGTCTCGTCGCCCTTGGTGATGAGACCCACCAGAGTTGTGTCGTCAGCAAATTTCACTATGTGATTGTTGCTGTAGGTTGCAGTGCAGTCATGCGTCAGCAGGGTGAAGAGCAGCGGACTGAGCACGCAGCCTTGGGGGGCCCCTGTGCTCAGTGTGATGCTGCTTGAGGTATTGTTGCCAACACGTACTACTTGGGGCCTCTGACAGAGGAAGTCCAGTAGCCAGTTGCAGAGGTAGGTACTGAGTCCCAGTTTGTCAAGTTTGCAGATGAGTTGTTGTGGTATTATGGTGTTGAATGCAGAACTGAAGTCTATAAACAGCAATCTCACATATGAGTCTCTTTTTTCCAGGTGGGTGAGGGCTGGGTGGAGGGCAGAGCAGATTGCATCCTCTGTAGACCGCTTGGCTCGGTATGCAAACTGGAAGGGGTCCAGGGTGGGGGGGAGAATGGCTTTGATATGTGACATGACAAGCCGCTCAAAGCACTTCATGATGATGGGTGTCAGTGCCACAGGGCGGTAGTCATTGAAGCAGGATGGAGCAGTTTTCTTCGGCACAGGTATGATGGTGGCAGCTTTGAAACATGATGGGACGATGGCTTGCTTCAGGGAAGTGTTAAAGATGTCTGTGAAGACATCCTTAAGCTCCCCTGCGCAGTCCTTCAGCGCCTGACCTGGGATGTTGTCTGGGCCTGCTGCCTTACGGGTGTTGATAGCAGCAAGTGTCCTCTTCACGCTGTCGGCAGAGAGGCACAGGGGCTGCTCATGTAGAGGGGGATGGGTCTTCTGTGGGCAGGTGCTGTTTTGTGCTTCAAAGCGAGCAAAGAAGCGGTTCAGGTTGTTGAGCAGAGGGATGTTGCTCTCACAGCTCTGTGGCGCGGGCTTGTAGTTCGTGAGGGCCTGAATGCCCTGCCATAGGCTTTGTGCGTTCCTGCTGTCTTTGAAGTGGGTGGTTATCTTGTGAGTGTATTCCTTTTTTGCTTCCTTGATGCCACGGGACAGGTTGGCTCTCGCTGTTTTCATGCCAGCTTCATCCCCAGCTCTGTAGGCTTTGTCTCTGGCCCTCAGCAGCCTGAGGACATCCCCTGTCAGCCATGGCTTCCAGTTAGCCCGAGTGATGATGTCTTTTGTGTGGGTCACATCATCGATGCACTTGGTGATGTAAGAGGTTACAGTGTCTGTATACTCCTCTATGTCTGTCCGGTTGTTGTAAGTGGCTGCCTGCTTAAACATTTCCCAGTCTGTTGTGTCAAAGCAGTCTTGAAGAGCATCGGAGGCTCCCTCAGGCCACACTTTTACCTGCTTACGAACCGGTTTGTTCGCTTTTACCCTTTGTCTGTATGCGGGCATTAGCATAACAGTGATATGGTCTGAAAGTCCAATGTGGGGGAGGGGGGTGGCTTTGTATGCTTTCCTATCCAAAGGCATTGGACGAGCAGTCTCCAAACAGGCCTCTGACTTCCTTTCACAGAACATCCTTCTGGATCCAAATCAGTCTGGGTTCAAAAGCGGCCACTCTACCGAAACGGCTCTGCTGTCTGTAACAGAAGCCTTAAAAGAAGCCAGGGCGACCGCTCGGTCATCAGTACTCATTCTGCTTGACTTATCGGCTGCCTTTGACACGGTTAATCACCGAATCCTTCTCTCTATACTCTCTAACATGGGAATCTCCGGTTCTGCTCTCTCCTGGTTCGTTTAACGTATCATGACTAGGTCAGCTATCTGCACCTCACCATCTCACCACAGGGGTCCCCCACGGCTCAGTGCTGGGCCCCCTTCTCTTTGCTATCTACACCACCTCCTTGGGACAGATTATCCGTTCGCATGGCTTCTCATACCACTGCTATGCAGACGACACACAGCTCTATCTGTCCTTTCCACCTTTCTCGGATTGCCTCTCAGACATATCTACATGGATGAAGGCACACCACCTCCAGCTAAACCTCTCAAAACCGAACTGCTGGTTCTCCCAGCTAAACCAACCATGACATCACCACATACCCCATGACATCACCATGACATCATCATCATCAACATCAAAGTTGACTCCCTGTTGCACCTACCAGGATCATTGAACCAGATTAGACCATTAGCATCTGGCCTGCTAGCATAGATCATTGAACCAGATTAGACCATTAGCATCTGGCCTGCTAGCATAGATCATTGAACCAGATTAGACCATTAGCATCTGGCCTGCTAGCATAGATCATTGAACCAGATTAGACCATTAGCATCTGGCCTGCTAGCATAGATCATTGAACCAGATTAGACCATTAGCATCTGGCCTGCTAGTATAGATCATTGAACCAGATTAGACCATTAGCATCTGGCCTGCTAGCATAGATCATTGAACCACACACACATACACACACACGCACACACATGTAAGCACGCGCATGCAGGCACACACAAATGCACACACACACACACACGCACACACACACACACAAATGCACACACACACACACACACACACATGTAGGCACGCGCATACACACACACACACACACACACACACACACACAGACTACTCTGGCCTGTCTCTCGTGGCTCTGGAGTTCAGAGCTAAATGAGAATGTGGTGATCGTGCCCAGCTTTCATAGCACTGCACTGTCTCTTCTCAATGTGTGTGTGTGTGTGTGCGTGCGAGCATGTGTGTGTGTGTGTGTGTGAGAGAGAGGACGGCTCACCACAAGACACACAGACACAGGCACCAAGAGACACAAACTTATTAACCCTCCCCCCCCCCCCCCACACACACACACACACACACACACAGTACACAGTATACACACAGAAAGACAGAAAAGGAAAGACAAACATACTCAGACATTAAGACGCATGCATGGACACACACTCACACACACACACACACACACACACACACACACACAGTCCTGGGCCCCAGAGAGTAGGTTATTTATCCTGAGTCTCGGCCCCACTTCGTTTATTTAACCAGACTGAGCAGAATTCCAATACCAGTTCCAAGAGTCAAACTAACACACACACACACATGCATGCACGCACAACCACTCAGGCGCTCGCACACACACATACACACATACATGCACACACAAGCGCGCGCACACACACACACACACACACACATACATGCACGCACAAGCACTCATGCGCGCACACACACACCCACACCCACATGTACACACGCACACACACACATACACGCACACACATGCAGGCATGCACACACACATACACACACACATACATGCATGCACTTGCAGGCAGGCACGCACACACATACACACACATGCACACACTGACACAAACTCTCACACACACATGTACACACAGAGGCAAACATACACTGATACACACACACACACACACACACCATCCTAATGCCCAGACACAGAGAAAGAGATTATAAAAAGGGGCCCAGTTACTACAAATCTGTAAAGATGTCTTGGAACATCATCCAACTTGGCCTGCCACTCTGAGTTGGGGAGGTTCCCTTTACTTATCGACATAGACAAAAGGGCCTCAACATTTTGGTTACATCTGGCAAAAAGCAATGCTGGCACATACCACCATAAGGCTTTCAAGCACAAGTCCCTTACCCAGAAGTGTGACCCCTTATTCCAAATTGCAAACAAAAATAACATAAACAGCCTAAGTCACATGACAAAATCTATACTGAAAGAAATTGACAACACAAATCAGATGCAGTATACTAAATTCTGGAAGGTTAGAAATAAAAACGAATGACAAACTAGATATATACAGAACCCTGAACAGAAATGACTGTATAGCCCCATACTTAAATTACATCAAAGATAGAAAGAAAAGAACAGCACTGACAAAATACAGAATCAGTGACCATAGCCTACACATTGAAACTGGTAGACATAGACAAACATGGGTGCCTAGACATATGAGGAACTGTAGCTTCTGCATCAATGATTTAGAAAACGCACCTATAAGGGACATTTTTTTTCTGCTGAATTCAAAAAGCATATAACAGAATTTGAAAATCTATCTCCACAAAGAAAACTATATATATTATTGGGAGAGGAACCAAACTGTTCACGCCTACAGTAGCTGCAGATTATATTATGACCTGCCATAAAACAAGAGAAAAGTTGTAACTTTCATGTATGTGGCATATTGATGAGTTTATCCCCTTTGTGTACATGTAAATACTATGTTTGATATTAGGTATTGCTATTTACCTCAAATTGATTTATGTAGATGTATCTGCAAGTGTAGGCATATAATATGTGTTTACAATAATATGTTTTTTTGTTGTGTTTTGTTTTTTACAGTATAGCACTATTGCTGAAGCTATTACTTTCCTTTTAATACCATTTACCATTTATCCTTTCATTATTATTATTATTATTATTATTATTATTATGATGATTATTAGGTAACACTTTATTTTAATGTGTCACTGTTACAGTGTACCTACCTAATTAGGTACAGTGGTACAACCTGTGTAACAACATGTACTATCAGGTACTATCATTGTACTTGCATTATGTATTTGTGGGTACCTACATATAGTTGTTACATTGTAATACTGAGTGCTTTTACAAAACTTTGCCAATTTGCCTAAATTTTCGTCAGAGGCAAAGAGCTGACCTGAGACCTGCTGGATGGGGTAAATCTGGTCATGATAGATTTGATATACAAACCATTCTTAGCTCCAGTCAAGGCCTCATTGTCTTCAATGTACATGTAACAGCTGTGCTGCTACAACCTTGTTACTCTTTGATACAGTGGAATAAACCTATTAAGTGTACCAGTTAATTACTTACATGTACATATGACATGTATGTTGTGTCTTCGATGTCTTGGAACAGGTAAGTTCTAAAATACTCTCAATCTCTCTCTCTCTCTCTGTGTGTTGTGTGTGTGTGTGTGTGTGTGTGTGTGTGTGAAAGGTTATAATGCCCAGAAGATGAAAGGCCAGGCATTGTATTGATTGACTTAGTTGAGGGGCAGAGGGTTGTGCCGCACACTAATACACACACACACACCTATACACACATACACACCTGTACACACATACATACACACACCTGTACACACCTACATACCCAAATATGCCATGGTCTCTCTCTTTCTCTCTCTCTCTCACTCTCTCACTCACACACACACACGCACACACATACACACACTCACACAGAGATACATCAATCACCAAACTTCAGCACATAACAGAACAAAGCACACACACACTTATGGAGACCGATTACAAATCAAAGCAGCGGCAGCACACACACAGACACACACACACACACACACACAAAGAGATGATATTTATTCATGGGGTCTGCATCCTTTTCCTCAGACGATCAGATTTGCATATCAGGTCACATCCTGATCAATAGGAGCTGTCTATCAATCTCTCTCTCTTTGTCCTGTCCTCCCTCTCTCTTTCCCTCTCTCTCTCTCTCTCTCTCTTTCTCTCTGTCCTATCCTTCCCCTCTCCATCTGTGTCTCTGTGTTCTTCAAAACACACACACACACACACAAATAACACACACTGTATCTCCATTGGCCTTTGTCTATCACTTAAATCAGATAGCATGGCAGGCCTACTTTTGGTTGTGACAGTGTTTGTGTGCGTGTGTGTGTGTGTGTGTGTGTGCAAAGTGTCTGCATGTGTGTGAGTGTGCTTGTGCAAATGTGTGTCCATTTGCATGTGTGTGTATGCGCATGTGTGTGCGTGTGTGTGTGTGTGTGTCTGACTGGTGCCACTCTCCTGCTGGGCTATTGGTGCTGTATTAGGATCCTGTAGCTGAGGATCAGGACAGAGAGGGAGAGAGAGAGAGATTAGAATAAAGAGGTGGAGAGAGGAGGGAGAGAGTGAAGGGAGGAGGAGGAGAGAGAGGGAAAGAGTGAACAGTAGAGAGAGAGAGGGAAGAGTCAAGCGTTTCCCAGAGAGCTTAGGACCTGCTCATCCCTGTAGGCTTCTGCTCAGAGCAATGGTGCCAGACAAGTGTGTGTGTGTGTGTGTGTGTGTGTGTGTGTGTGTCTGTGCGTGTGTGTGTGTCTTGCGTGTGTGTGTGTGTGTGTGTGTGTGTGTGTAGTCCCTCCCCCAGGCCTGAGGTGCGTGCAGACGGCTGGTCGGTAGGACGGTCCCTCTCATCTGCCTCACCAGTGCTCCACCTGCTGGTCAGTATGGGTACTCTACTCTATGGGTCTCTCTATCCTTCCTAATGATACAAATGGAGAGATTTGCATCTGACCCTGTAAAACAGTCCAGTATCATTAAATGTCTCTCTCTCCCTCTCTCTCTCTCTCTTTCTCTCTGTCTCTCTCTCTGTATCTCTCCTGTAAAAAACAGATCCCTGTTACCTGTGTGTGTGTGTGTGTGTGTGTGTGTGTGTGTGGTTCCATGCATATGTCCATGTGTGTGTTGCCTGTGTGAGTGTGTGTGTGGTTCATATATCCATCTGTGTGTTGCCTGTGTGTGTGTGGTTCATATAGCCATGTTCGTGTGTTGCCTGTGTGAGTGTGTGTGTGGTTCAATGCATATATCCATGTGTGTGTGTGTTACTGTGTGTGTGTGTGTGTATGTGTCCTCTGTGTGTGTGTGTGTGTGTGTGTGTGTTACTCTGCATGTGTGTCTGATGTGCATGTGTGTTTCAGTGTGTGTGTGTGTGTCCGGTATGTGTGTGTCCGGTGTGTGTGTGTGTGTGTCCGGTGTGTGCATGTGTGTGTGTGTGTGTGTGGTCTCGCGTGCTTGTGGGCATGGCTGTGTTAGTGTGTGTGTGTGTGTGTGTGTGTGTGTGCTTGTGAGCATAGCTGTGTTGGTGTGTGTGTGTGTCTGTGTGTGTGCGCTCGCGTGCTTGTGAGCATGGCTGTGTTGGTGTGTGTGTTGATGTGTGTGTGTGTGTGCTCGCGTGCTTGTGAGCATGGCTGTGTTGGTGTGTGTGTTGATGTGTGTGTGTGTGTGTGTGTGTGTGCTCGCGTGCTTGTGAGCATGGCTGTGTTGGTGAGCCTATAAAGTATTAACTCTGTTCCTGTCACTGTGACCAGGTCTCCTGTAATGAGAACAGCCAGCAGAGAGAGAGAAATGGAGAGATGGAGAGAGAGGAAGAGAGAGATGGAGAGAGAGAGAAAGAGAGATGGAGATAAAGAGAGATGGAGATGGAGAGAGAGAGAAAGAGAGATGGAGAGAGAGAGAGAGATGGAGGGGCAGAGGGAGAAATAAAAAGGAGAGAATAAAAACACATCTCCTATTCGTCTGAAAGGGTCCAAATGGTTTTTATTTATTTGTTGTCCTGAGGGCAAGCCCAGAGCTGAGAGCTGGATGTAGCACTTCAGTCCGACAGCACACTCCAATAAAAGCTTACTATAAATACAAATGCAAAGAGAGACGCACACATGCGAGGCCATTTGTGTTTGTGTCTGATTTGTACAGATGGATCAAGAGATCTCGGATGATTGAATAATGGATGCTTGCCACTCGCATTTGAAAAAAACAAAAAATAAAAATGAAATAACATACAGTCAGGACAGGCTTTTCTAACGTCTTTGACCGCACGCACACACACACACACACACACACACACACACAAGCTTTTCTATCGTCTCCTTGACCGCACATTTACCCACACAAACACACACACACACACACACCAGCAGAATGTCACTGTGCTTAAATGTCAGCTTTATATTTTTACTCTGTTCACTCCTGCTGACCCTGGAGAATTCACTTTCACATAAATAAGCAGAGATAGAACCAGGACACCACGTGTGTGTGTGTGTGTGTGTGCGTGTGCGTGTGCGTGTGTGTGTGTGTGCTGTTTAGTGGGTGTGTGTGAGAGTGACAGAGAGAGGATGCATGTTTATGAAGTTCAGCGTGGTGCCTAAATAAACTTAAATATTTAATTTCAGAGTGCTCCAGCAGAGAAAGAAACAAACTTGGAGATATTTGTGTTTTGATCAGGAGAGACCGAGCACTGACCGCACTGTGTTTGTGTGTGTTTTTATCAGGAGAGACCGAGCACTGCCCGTACTTTGACTGTTTGTCCATATGTGTGTGTGTGTGTTTAATATCTTATGTTTGTCCATATGTGTACAGTATGTGTGTGTGTGTGTGTGTGTTTAATATCTTATGTTTGTCCATATGTGTATGTGTGTGTGTGTGTGTTTGGCCATGTGAAAGTATTTGTGTGTTTGAGTCTTCTGTTTGTCCATCTGTGTGCGTGTGTGTGTGTGTGTGTATGTATATAACTTCTGTTTTTGCAGTTATGTGTGCATGTTTGTGTTATTATTTGTGAAGTAGGCATTCTTATGTAAGACTGTATGTTTATGTGTGTGTCTGTTTGTGTCTGTTTATGTGTGTTTGTGTGTGTGCGTTTGTGTATGTGTACGTGTCTGTGTGTGTGTGCGTAATGTCTTCCCATGAAATCTGACCATGACATAGATTATGGTTTGCAACAATGAGCACAAAATTAGAAGTACTAATAGAACTCATGGCACACACACGGATGCATGGACACATTTAAATTCTTTATTTGGATTAGAAGATAAGCATATATCATGGCATAATCCAAATGTGATAGAAAGGTGTACAACAGCAGCCAATATCCCAGTCCATTATGCACATTAGGGGTAAAGGTGGCACCTACGCCTCCATATGTAGAGGCTGCCAATTACTGCTGATACAGAGCAATATCTTGTCAGTTTCTTGGCCTTGTTCTTATGTAGTCCGCAGATCTGCAGGCCTCGTACACACATTTTGTGCACATGGCCTAAAACTACCAAAAATGAGGGCAATGATTTTACAGGAGTAGCCAGAGTTATTGAAAACATTGTACCATGGTTGATATTTTAACAGTTTTGAAGCATAGCAGGTGTCCATGTAAGCATCGAAAGAGCAACCAATTTCTATTATTGTAACGACTTTGGTGTGTTCATTAATTACAACTATGTCAGGTGTATTTGGTAAGTTATTTATGGCAGTTTCCAACACACACACACACACACACACATTACAGAAACATCTGGACCTACAGAGCCTTGGGTAAGGCTATTCATGTGTTTAGTTCTGCAGCACAGTCAGAATGGGAAAATCACTTTGCACCAAAATGTGCAAAACAGTTGTCTTTGACACAGTGAAAACTGTAGATTAGGGATTGAGATAAATGTGTATGTGTGTGTGTGTGTGGTTGTGTGTGTTTCTGATACCATGCTTGCCAGTCATCAGGGGTCCGTTTCTAAAAGAGTTAGCTGCATCGTTGCAAACTAAGATGCTGCTGCAACACCTGTTTCTAGAAAGCAGCATACCTACAAACCTATATAAGCAGCGTACCTACATACCTATATAAGCAGCGTACCTACATACCTATATAATATAAAGCAGCGTACCTACAAACCTATGTAAGCAGTGTACCTACAAACCTATATAATATAAAGCAGCGTACCTACATACCTATATATAAGCAGCGTACCTACATACCTATATATAAGCAGCGTACCTACAGTACATACCTATATAAGCAGCATACCTACATACCTATATAATATATAAGCAGCGTACCTACATACCTATATAAGCAGCGTACCTACATACCTATATAATATAAAGCAGCGTACCTACAAACCTATATAATATAAAGCAGCGTACCTACATACCTATATAATATAAAGCAGCGTACCTACATACCTATATAAGCAGCGTACCTACATACCTATATAATATAAAGCAGCGTACCTACATACCTATATAAGCAGCGTACCTACATACCTATATAAGCAGCGTACCTACATACCTATATAATATAAAGCAGCGTACCTACATACCTATATAATATAAAGCAGCGTACCTACATACCTATATAAGCAGCGTACCTACATACCTATATAATATAAAGCAGCGTACCTACATACCTATATAATATAAAGCAGCGTACCTACATACCTATATAAGCAGCGTACCTACATACCTATATAATATAAAGCAGCGTACCTACATACCTATATAAGCAGCGTACCTACATACCTATATAATATAAAGCAGCGTACCTACATACCTATAAATAAGCAGCGTACCTTTATAAGTATAAGCATATAAGTATATATACTCTTTTGATCCCGTGAGGGAAATTTGGTCTGCATTTATCCTAATCTGTGAATTAGTGAAACACACACACATACACTTTTCCTGTTTCCCTCCTACCCCCCCCCCCTTTTCTCTATCTCCTCTCCCTCTCTCCTCCTCTCTTCTTCTCTCGCTCTCCCTCTCTCCTCCTTCTCTCTCTCCCTTTCTTCTCTCTTCTTCCCTCTCTCTCTCCCTCTCTCCTCCTCTCTTCTTCCCTCTCTCTCTCCCTCTCTCCTCTCTTCTTCTCTCTCTCCCTCTCTCCTCCTCTCTTCTTCCCTCTCTCTCCCTCTCTCCCTGTGACCCTCTCCCATCACACAAGTTTGGGATAATCCAGATTGACAGGGCAGGGGCCCAGTCAGAGCAGCGGTGTGTGTGTGTGTGTGTGTGTGTGTGTGTGTGTGTGTGTGTGCATGTGTGTGTGTGTGTGTGTGTGTGAGAGAGAGAGAGAGAGAGAGAGAGAGGGGGATTGGGATGGGGGGGATAAGGGTGATTGTGATTGCCCCCATTTTTATGCCAGCACACAGGGTTCAAAGGTCACGATTAATCCACTGAGAACACAAATACAGTACACACACAGAATGACTACATGAAAGTATCAGCACATAAATTGCTTAGCTGCCCTGGACAAATAGCAGACACACACACACTACTCTGTCACTCTCAATTGCCCACCCTCCTCTCTCTCTCCCTCTCCCTCTCTCTCTCTCCCTTCCCCCTCTCTCTATATAGTCTCTGTCCCTCGCTCCCTCCCTCTTAATGTTCTATGAGCAGCTGTTGTCCTCAGGAAAACAGGAGCAGTGTGTGTGTGTGTGTGTGTGTGTGTCCTGAGTAAGCAGGATCAGAGGGTGCTGGAGATGGATCCAAAGGGCTGGCACAGAGGGACATGAGATGATTACCACAGCGCTCAGTGTGGACATGAGATGATTACCACAGTGCTCAGTGCTAACAGATCTGCCTGCCTGCCACAGTTAACCCAGATACCTGTTAGCCTTAGCATGCTAGCCCAGCCACAGTAAACCCATAAACCTGTTAACCAGCTAGCCTTAGCATGCTAGCCCAGCCACAGTTAACCCATAAACCTGTTAACCAGCTAGCCTTAGCATGCTAGCGCAGCCACAGTTAACCCATAAACCTGTTAACCAGCTAGCCTTAGCATGCTAGCGCAGCCACAGTTAACCCATAAACCTGTTAACCAGCTAGCCTTAGCATGATAGCCCAGCTATTATTTTTAATGTTAAATTTATTCATTATTTATCAAGAAGAATGGGTGTAAATAGCAGACAGAGCTGTAACACATTTTCCTCATTTCTCTCCTTGGTTCTGAAAATTCAATAGGAGTGCATGTACTGTAGGCCTACTGTAGCCAGGGCACAGACAGATAGGTCTTTTCAGTTTTCATTAGGCTATTGTCTACACAGAGATCATAGGCTATAAGGCTACATCTTATTGATTAAATTCAAAGCTAATTTTAATAGCCTAGAAATTTTAATGTTTATCACAGTGAACTACCACTATTAGCAAGCTGGTGTCTTGCAGATTCACGTGCTGTGTGTGTGGCCACTGAGTGAAATGACGCGTAATGTAGCCTACTGTAAACAGAGAACGACGTGTGGAGTTGGGTTAGTTAAACAACTACAGTAGCCTATGTCGTCGGTTTATGACGATTTAGAAAAGGTTTGCCTACTCTGTTTTATGAACTAGGTCTACTAACATAAGCTAGGCTACTATAACATAGTAACCTAAACAGAATAAGTTATGAACGTTCAGCCTTAAATTTTCAAAGCTGCCAGGTTATTGAAATGGATGGACCATGACATGGTTAAAACGGGTTTGATAGCCTACTTCATTAAACATGAAACAACTTTAAACAATGTATTCTCTATCTCTAAGCTGAATACTATTGCATGTTCAGATAGGCTAACTGCCAAGTGACCTTACCGTGCTCCCAAACGTCTCCTGCAGCACTGTGCCTGCGTGCACCTTCTGAGAGTTCACTGAATGTATGACGTCACGGAATGGTGGCCGCAAGGCATTTCAATTAACACAGAAAATTGTTAATTTTGTAAATTTCTAATTTCACAAACTATTAATGAGACATTTTAGCGAATATTCACGTTGGAACTAGCGGAAGTATTACAAATTTTAAAAAGTAAAAAACGGGTCTTGTCAAAAGGGCACTTGGACATCAAAGGGGCAAAAGGGCAGATGCTAGAGCCCCTGTAGCCCCCCTTCTCTGCACGTGCCTGGCTCTGTCCAACATCAAAACTTTCCGTGAGTCAAGCTGTTTTGCAGCATGTGTGTGTACATGTGTGTGTGTGAGCGTGTGTGTGTGTGTGCGTGTGTGTGTGTGTACATGAGTGATCCAGTAACATTATTTAACAGCAATGGCGCAAACTCGATTCACTTGCAATGACATTTCATTTGCACAAAAACATTCATCGTTACTGTTGGAATGATGATGGTTTGTGGTGTATGGGGCAAGGTGCTGTCTGTTATCATTCGTCCTCTGTGTGTGCGTGTCTGTGTGTGCGTGTGCATGTGTGTGTGTGCGTGTGTGTGTGTGTGTGTGTGTGTGCATATCTGTGTGTGTGTGTGCGTGTCTGTGTGTGTGTGTCTGTGTGTGTGTGTGTGTGTATGTGTACATTTATGTATTGTACAATGTACTAGTGTATGGGGCAAGGTGCTGTCTGTTGTCATTTGTCCGGAGACTCATTCCAAAGTGTCTTTTGACCAGTGGAACTGCAGGAAGTAAATTTCTATAGGTCACGATAGGTCACTATAGGTCACTATAGGTCCAGCTCTCTGCATAGGCCCTTCCTTTCAGTAGAGAGAGTAAAAGAGGACTCCAGAGGTGTGTGTGTGTGTGTTGAGTGTGTGTGTGTGTGTGTGTTGAGTGTGCGGAGAAATGCGAACAGCGAGTTTTTTTTCCGGCGAGACAGTGGCGGGGAGAGACATGAGCGACTGTGACAGTTTGAGGGTGAGAAAAATGGCCACCGGCCCTAACGACAGAGATAGAGAGAGAGAGAGAGAGATGGAGAGAAAGAGGTGGGAGTTAGAGAGCGACAGATGAGAGAGAGATAAATAGAGAAGAGAGGAAAAGAGAGGTGGAGAGAGAGAGGTAGGAGTTAGAGAGCGACAGATGAGAGAAGAGAGGCGAGGGTTCAGCGCCGGGCCAGTGTGACAGGAAGTGCATCATCATCGTCATCTTCATCATGTTCATGGCCATCACCCGCGCGGCCCAGTGATACCCCCCCTCCCCCGCCTGCCACTCAAACACGCCAATTATGCAGCTCTTAAGAGGTCTGTCTGTGTGTGTGTGTGTGTGTGTGTGTGTGTGTGTGAGAGAGAGAGAGAAAGAGAGAGAGAGAGAGAAAGAGAGAGAGTTTGGCGTGGTGTTAGGTAGTCTGGCAGGGCTGCTGAGTGTAAATGCGTAAAGCCTGATTCCAGAGTTAGAATGAAAAGCTGGAGTGTGTGTGTGTGTGTGTGTGTGTGTGACAGTGTGTGTGTGTGTGTTAGAATGAGGAACTGAAGTAATCCAACACTCTGAGAGTCAAAGAGCAGGACGCCCAGACATGCAGAAGAGCAGAAAGGGCAGGGAGAGAGGGATGGAGAGAGAGAGAGAGAGAGAGGGATGGAGAGAGAGAGAGAGAGAGAGGGATGGAGAGAGGTATGGAGAGAAGGATGGAGAGAGAAAGAGAGAAAAAACAAATAATAATCCAAATGTGTGCAGGTGACAGGGAAGCAGTGGGATGGAGAGAGAGGATGGACAGAGACAGAAAAGAGAGGTAGAAAGTGATGAGGAAATGGATCGAGAGAGAGAGAGGAAGAGAGGGATGGAGAGAGAGAGAGGTGCAGAGTCACCAGATGGCTACAGCATTCCAGGCTGTTCTTAATCTCCCTCCAAAACCTCCACCAATCAGATGGCAGCTGAGGGTCACCAGGGGCGGGGGCATCTGGAGTTCATGATGGCGGCCGCCGAGCGAGCGAGCGAGCGAGCGAGCTAGCGAGCGGTGTGCAGGGTGACTGTCGCCGTGGCGATGGCTGCAGGCGGAGGACGGGAGCGTGTTGAGGTGATGCTCCACTTTAGGGTCTGCAGAACAAGGAGAGGGTCAGTCAGGACACGACGCACTCTACATGACCCCCCGCACTCTCACACACACACACACACACACACACACACACACACACACACACATACACACACACACACACACACACACATACACACACACACACACACACACACACACACACACACACATACCCCCACACACACACACACACACACACACACACACACAGACACACACCACACACACACACACACACCCACACACACACACACAGACACACACATACCCACACACACACACACAGACAGACACACACACACATACACACACAGACACACACATACCCACACACACACACACACATACCCACACACACACACACAGACAGACACACACACACACACACATATACACACACACACACACACACAGACAGACACACACACACACACACACACACATATACACACACACACACACACACACACAGACACAGACGCGGGTCAACAGAGATGTCTGTGAAATGTTGTGACATAAATACAGTCGATTTAAACTCCAATAAGAACCACAAATGAGATGTCCTGTTGATATGCTAAAATGGGGAAGTTTACTAGCGTCACCCTTAGCTCAGTTCAATCAGAACGTTCTTCTCAGGATTATTTCATGTTACCATAACGATAATAATTGGGAAGTTTTCTAGCGTCACCCTTAGCTCAGTTTCATCGGAACGTTTATCTCACTGGAGAGTTCTTCTCAGTATTATTTTGTTTATTTTACCATATAGCCCTAATATAATTATGATCATAACCCTAATTTTATTATGATCACAACGCTAATATAATTATGATCACAATGCTAATAAAATTATAATCATAATGCTAATTTTATTATGATCATAACGCTAATATAATTATGATCACAACGCTAATATGATTATGATCACAACACTAATGTAATTATTATCATAACGCTTGTTTGATATTCAAAGTTATTATTTTCAACTGTCATCTCAATAACTCTGCACTATTACCGTATGACGATCAGAGGTTCACAAATGTATGTATATTTTATATTAAATTAAATTAAATTAAATTAAATTAAATTTATTCCCATATGTTCATTAGCTGTATGTAGTTTATCTGACATTTTAAACTTTTCCATTAGATTTCATTACAATCTGCCCAAAAGCGGAGCTAATATAACCTAGAATCAGATTGTCATATCTGTATAAAAGTGTACTTCTGATATTTAAATAAATTTGAGTTTACAATACAAATTATATTTTAAGGAATAAAATAACGAACTAATTAAATATTCTTAGAGGAGTGAAAATATTCTATTATTGTTACTTAGAGGAGTGAAAATATTCTATTATTGTTACAATAATTTCAAATGTTAGGCCTAATATGTAAATATAGTTATATATGTAGATATGCAGATACATTTAATATAGTAATGCTTTTTACTGACAGACTTTTATTCATATCTTGTACATTTACAATTTTAGGGAATTGATTATATTATAGTATTGCAGCAATAATAGTTTTAAAGATGTCATCACAGTTTAAATTCTGATGTCACTATGTAGTGTTTAGGTTAATGTCATTATGTAGTGTTTAGGTTATTATATAGTGTTTAGGTTAATATCATTATGTAGTGTTTGGGTTAATATCATTATGTAGTGTTTAGGTTAATGTCATTATGTAGTGTTTAGGTTATTATATAGTGTTTAGGTTAATATCATTATGTAGTGTTTAGGTTAATGTCCATCATTGTTCTACTCAACACGTTTAGCTTTGTTTCGAGTAGAGGAAGAAAGAGGAGAAACGTTAGAGAGGACAAGAAAGGAATGCAGAGAGAGAGAGAGAGAGAGAGAGAGAGAGAGAGAGAGATTATTTTCAGGACATTTGGTAAAGCAGGAAAAACAATGATGAAATCAAGGAATAAGCACAATGGCATTTAATCCTCAATAACTTTAAATTATTATTATTATTATTATTATTATAATAATAATAATAATAATAATAATAGTGAATGCCAATAATAGCAATACTGTGATAATAAATAACTGCCTATATATGTCTCACATAATGAATAATTGATGATTGTTTTTTTTTTCAATTCCTCCTGCATGCCACAATGACTTTCCAGAGAGGGAAAGAGTCTTGGCTACCGTGTGCTGCTCTACTGCAAAGACTGCAGCCCTTCACCAAAGGGCCAGGAGAGTGGAGCCATAGGGTTTAAATATGGGCTGGGGTCACCCTAGTGCTGCTCCTTAGGCAAGAGTGAGAGATTTGAATGATTTATTTATGCAGGAGCTG
>NC_055958.1:40562980-40572980 GCF_018492685.1 Alosa sapidissima | reverse complement strand
GTTTAGCGGGGTGAGTGTGCGGTCAGTGTGTCTGCGCTCAATCCCATCATGCCTCTGCTTTGTCAGGTCTCAGCATGTCAGTTCTAAAGCTCCACCCACACACACACAGACACACAAACACACCCACACACACACACACACACACAAACACACACACGCGCGCACGCAAAGTGAATTCTTCTTCTTTGCCGCAAATATGGACCAAGCGTGCCGTCTACCGATCAAAGTTTACATTGCCTGGACAAACAACGGGTCACACAACGACAGAAGCTCAAACAGAGCACACACACACACACACACATATAAAATGATCAAGTCAAGTCAACTTCATTTTTTATTTATTTTTTATATAGCGCATTTCATACACAGAGGTCATTCAATGTGCTTTACATAAACAATGCAAACAGGAATAGTTGATAAAACCATAGAAGGCCAATAATAGTTTATTATTTTATACAGACACACACATACACACATATCCGTATACCTCAGCAATAAAGCCATCTTCAGCAGAACTTCTCAATCATAGATATCAATAAAGATTCATCCAACCACACACAGCAAAACATCTCAATCATATACATATCAATAAAGATTCATCCAAACACACACTTACACATTAAATATCAGGATAATTTCTGTCTGAATTCATGTGTGTGTGTGTGTGTGTGTGTGACGGACTCCCTTGTCTTTTTGTTACGAGTAAACATAACCAGAATTAGTCTAGGTCTTGGGTAAGATTTGTATGCACTTCATTTAGCGGAGAATATCTCAACTGTTATAGACTCATATGACCCCACTGAACAACGTGGGATGTGTGCCAAAATCTCTACCCGGGACGAAAGTCCTGAAAATGACCACAACAGATGACACTATTATCACACTACCGGTGAATGGGACTTTTTTTTCCCTTTATAGATACCCCCATTCATTTCTACCAGATTAATCTTCATTTTAAGAGAAATACTTTTTGTATTACACTTTGCCTTGGCAGCCATAGTGGCCTAAGGTCATAGCAGAGCACATGGCTGTCAAACCTGCTGAAGTGTGCAGAGTGTGGAGCGTGTGAGTGTGTGTGTGTGTGTGTGTTTGTGTGTGTGTTTGTGTGTGTGTGTGTGTTTCTTTGAGTAGGACAGGAATGGGCTGGGTGACCTATTGGAGATAAGATGTGCACTTACATACATGCAGGTGTCCCCGCTTCTGGGTGTGTACATCTGTGTGTGTGTGTGTGTGTGTGTGTGTGTGTGTGTTAAAACACACTGGATTACTATTCTATTCCTCCATCTCTCTCGCTCTCTCTCTCTCTCTCTCTCTCTCTCTTTCTCGCTGTGTCACATAGAATGTTACTTCAGTTACCATCACAATCACTTCTGTACAAAGCTGACCTTACAATGACCACACACACACACACACACACTCACACACACACACACACACACACACACACACACACACACTCACACACACACTTTACCATCTGTCCAATAAAAAAAGTGCAAAAGCAGAATATTGCTGTTCACCTTGAGAGTGCCTTTCGCATGAAAGTTTAAAGTTGACCATCTCAGCTCTCAGGCAGCAGTGGCCTCGCGCATAGAGTTGCCCCAGGAGGGTATCTACAGCACGGGGGCCGGTTGGGGGTATTAGAGGGACACTTTGCTGGGCAATTGAAAGAGTGGGGTTGTTTGGGGGCAAATGTAGGTCTGTGAGGAAATGGCGCCATGTTCTTTCTTAGATTCTGGTGTGTGCGTGTGTATGCATGTGCACGCGTTCGTGTGTATGTGTGTGTGCGTGTGTGTGTGTGTGTGTGTGTGTGTGTGTGTGCGTGCGTGTGTGTGCGTGTGCGTGAGCGTGCGTGTGTGTGTGAAGGCAGAAATGTTGGCCTTGTGCCTCGGCAAAGGACCACATTTGAGAGAAAAAAATAAACATTTATATTGCTATCTTTTCTTCTTTCTCTATGTCTTCTCTCCTTTGTTATTTTGTCTCTATAATTTTTAATTAAATTATATTATTTTGTCTCTATAATTCTTAATTAAATTCTATAATGTTGTCTCTATAATGTATCATTGTGGTCGCTGTCCCCCCTCCCTCTCACTTTATTTCCATAGTGTTTTGCTAGTCAGGCCAAAAGAAACTCATAATAGTGTTTTGCTAGTCAGGCCAAAAGAAACTCACAATAGAGAAACTGATTTGGAAGAAAAAAATACTTCCAAAAAAATTAGAAAACCTTTTGTTGGTAGTGTTCTGCTCTTTTCTTCCAAAAATTAGAAAACCTTTTGTTGGTAGTGTTCTGCTCTTTTCTTCCAAAAATTAGAAAACCTTTTGTTGGTAGTGTTCTGCACTTTTCTTCCAAAAATTAGAAAACCTTTTGTTGGTAGTGTTCTGCTCTTTTCTTCCAAAAATTAGAAAACCTTTTGTTAGTAGTGTTCTGCACTTTTCTTGCAAAAATTAAAAGTAGTGTGTTCTCTTAGTCTGTCCGTTCGACCCTCTTATTCCGCTTTCTTTCTCGTTGGCGTCACGTTCTCCATGTTGCTTTCTTTCTCGTTGGCGTCACGTTCTCCATGTTGCTTTCTTTCTCGTCGGCGTCACGTTTTCCGTGGGGTTGGCTGTGATTTGCAGTGCTCAAGATAAAAAAAAATACTTTCAAAAATATAGTAGAAGATGAGGAGGAACTCTTATCTAGTGTGAGTGGTATAGAGTACTTTTATAGTCCGTATGTCCGTCTGTTCGCTGTCTTGTTTTCCCTCTCCTCAGCGCCACACTCTCTGTGGGGTCGGCTGCCGGGAATGTGCTGATTTTAGTTCACATGGCAGGAATTTAATTTGCCTTAATCTTGTTAGATTTCAGTTAGCTGATCTAATTAACCCCTGGCTCTATGCAGCCCGGCGGAAAATCCTGTCGTCAGCGACTAGGCGGAAAAACGTGTCGAGTTGCGTTGCGTCTAGCATCCGCGGCAGTTAAAGATAAGGCCCATCAGTGTTCTACTGGACTCATGTTCCGCTGACACACACACTTTCTTTTCTCTACTTAATTATAAGATTTATTTGTAAAAAAAAAAAAATGAAATAAATTACTAAATGAACCATTAGCATATTTATCACTATTTAAAAAAAAAATATTTATACATTCAACTTCTGGGAATTGTATAACTGTACATGTCATGGAAATAATACAAGTAAAAAGTACCTTTCTAATAAAAAAAATAAATAAATATTAAAATATATTTTATAAAAAAATGAATGGTCTAAGGGGCTGTTGGTTCAGGTGAGGATATGTGTGTGTGTGTGTGTGCACGCGTGTGTGTGCACGCGCGTGCATCTGTGCATATGCCACTGGTTGTTCTGCATAGGAATTAACGGTGTGATATGGCAGGTGATATTTTACTTATTGTTTAGATTTAATTACTGTCTAATAGAACGGATGGCATGGCCCATGTACCCAACCCGCAATCCGTCACGCACACACACACACACACACACACACACACAGAGTAAGACATCAGTCAAGATCGCAAATGTGCATATAATATTTCCTCATACATCACCCAATTCTATGTCCGGCTTTTAACAAATGGCTTTGACGTGCACACACACACACACACAGCTTTGACGTGCATGACAAATGTACTGGCATGCGAAGCACACAGAGTGTGGAAGGGGTGTTTTATGAATATATATATATATATATATATATATATATATATATTTATTTATTTATTTTATTTTTTTCTCTAAAAAAAATGTATGTATATTAATGTACTGGAATATGTAACATGCATCTATGCTTTTATCCCTTCTATGCTTTTATCAGCTATTCCTGTTTACTTTTGTTTATGTAAAGCACATTGAATGACCTCTGTGTATGAAATGCGCAATATAAATAAAGTTGACTTGACTTGACATATACAATATCATATAATATTTTTTATAACTAGCATTATATGTTTGTCATTACATTCCAAGATAAACAATCTACGACAATGATTTACTTTCAATTACTGTGAAATCCTTCTGGTAAATTATTTACTGTCAATTACTGTGAAATACCTCTGGCAAATGTATGTGCTATAAAAGGAATAATCAAACTCCAGGGTTCCCACGAGTCATGGAGTTTATGGAATATCATGGAATTTTGGAAAAGTCTAATCCAGACATGGAAAGTCAGGGATCAGTTATTATTTTTGGTGCAAAGTCATTGAATATCAGGGAATTTTGTTGCAGCAGTTTACACTCAAAATATATTAATACAAATATTTGTCCACTCAAAATTGGTCTGTACCTGGTTCTGAGCTTTACTGGTTGCTTGAGCCCATTTATTCATCTCCCTGCTCTGAAAAAGTACAAGATTCGTGAACGCTATGCGGCTGCTACTGTATGAAATAATTTCTCGGTATATTGTACCATTCATTATATATTAAGTCATCTACCGGTAAATTCAGGTTTTGTTGTTGTTGTTTTGTATGTGTGTGTGTATGTTTTGTGTGTGTGTGTGTCTGTGTGTGTGTGTGTATGTGTGTCGGGTGAGGCTCGTCCCCATCTCTGTCTTGCGTACATGTGTGTGTGTGTGTGTGTGTGCTGTGTATGTGTGTTTGTGTGTGTGTGTTCATCCCCATCTCTGTCGTTATGTAACGGGGTGATGTGCAGGGGAGTTTGTGTGTGTGTGTGTGTGTGTGTGTGTGACCGGGTCTTGTGCAGGGGAGTGTGTGCCTCAGGTGGAGAAAAGAGACGGGGCTTCGTCACTGTGTGTTCTCTCACACCACTGACCACACACACACACATATGGACATGGTCACACACACACACACACACACACACACACACACACAGAGGGCAGATTATGGGCAGACTGCTTCAATCTGCACATTTAACAAGTAAAACAGGACCAATAACCAGAAAATCCAAAGCTTTCGCACATATCTAGAGAATCCAAAGCTTTCACACACATCCAACATTGGCAAGCAGCCTTTGCCTGTATCACAAATACAGCAGTTGACATATCCATCCAAATGAGGTCATGTGATTTACAGCAGTTGACATGTCCATCTAAATGAGGTCATGTGATTGACAGCAGTTGACATGTTTATCTAAATGAGGTCATGTGATTGACAGCAGTTCACATGTCCATTCAAATGAGGTCATGTGATTGACAGCAGAAGCAGCAGCGTTCAGAGGTGATTTAATCAAAAATAAACTCATTTTTGTTTCTGTGGCTTATGGAAGCCTCTAATTAGCTCCCTAATAATAACCTAAAATATGTAATCTAATAAAATACGTAAATATTCACTCCACAACAAAATACAAGCTAACATAATTAAAATAATTATTCATTAATCATTATGCTAAAAACACTACTAAAACACATACCAGTAATTGCCTCTGTACAAAAAATAATTTCATGTTTTTTTATTGCCTCTGTACAAAAATAATTTAGTGTTGTTTTTTATTGCCTCTGTACAAAAATCATTTAGTGCTGTTTTTTATTGCCTCTGTACAAAAATCATTTCGTGCTTTTATTAGAGTGCATGCAACGGCACTGTACAGTTATTGCTAGGCTTCTTACTTCTTCCAAACTTTGTTCAAACACCGTTGTGTAGGTCTTCTAAATAACACTTGTAATATGCTATACCAGAGACTTTCTAATGAGGAGACACAGTACTCAAAAAATCCTCCATAGAAATGCATGGGGTTAGCCAATATGGCTGTTGTCTACACATAAACCACCCCTTCCTCGACAAAACGTTGACATGTGAATACATTGAGCCAATCATGTGGTGTGATGTGAATAC
Organism: Alosa sapidissima; assembly: GCF_018492685.1. Classification (NCBI taxonomy): domain Eukaryota; kingdom Metazoa; phylum Chordata; class Actinopteri; order Clupeiformes; family Clupeidae; genus Alosa; species Alosa sapidissima. The sequence continues at coordinate 40,567,198 of NC_055958.1, read as the reverse complement.
ATTGAGCCAATCATATGGTGTGTTGTGAAGACATCGTGCCAATCATGTGTTGTGAACTCGCCGCTGGAGCAAGATTGGTGTTGTGAAGCCTTGCGCATGCGCATTTCTGCTGAATAGGATGCCCGATGAGTGCCCAAAAAGCGTTGCAATATGGCCGCTGAGTGGAGGGACTTGCCTAAAAGGACTTTGGCTATACTATGTAATTTTCATTTTTGACAACTTTATACTTTTTGAGATATTTGCCATAAACAAGCTAACATTTCCCACAGTAAATGACTGGGTGGAACCTTTGTGAGTTTAAACACGACATCACAGTACTTTTGCACCTGTGTCTCAACGGCCCCTTTTCTGTGTCTAAAACCAAAAACTCCTAACACACCAACCATAGCGTTACTCACCATCTGTCTGGCTACATCCATCTCTCCATGCACAAACAAATAAATTTGACTGGCCCAAGTTTTCCTTTGCTAATAGTACACATCTGGCACATAAGCACAACGTCATTGTCGTTAACAAACCAAACAATTTCTGACTAAAACAAATAATGTTATCAAGCCAGGCATAGGCTACTTGATACTTGAAGGAAAATAACGTTAACCACGTCAGGAGAGACCTCGACAGTTTAGCTGTAACTATCGCTAGCTAGTTTATTGGCATAGCGGATATCTGCGCATAAAATCATGTTCAATCGTTCTGCCAACATGAACGTTACTGTAACTTCACTGAGTCAATGTCAACCTCCGGCGTTGATCGGTCCTTTGGCAACCATGATTAGGCCTAATATTGAAACGTTTACTACAGTAAACACTATTATGAAACTCATATCCTGCTTCATCCAGCGTTACAGCCAGGAGAAATGCTATTAAATGATATCAGTCTAACTAAAGCTACATGAGCCTGTATAATTGCCCACTGAAGAGTTCACCCATTTGAAAAATACATTGGCAACATCGTTCTGCCAACATTTAATGTGAAATTCTGATATTTGTTTGCAGTGGGATTAGTGTATAAGCATGAATACTGCGCTAACACCAGTATCATAAGCGTGTAAACATGAATAACGTGACATGAAACGTGACATTAAAACGTTGTTTTGCAACAGCTGTCTTTGCTTGGGCGTCTTTGCCCTTGGGCGTCTTTGCTCTTCGGCATCCTTGCTCTTGGGCGAGTGGTGTAATAGAATACAGTAGAGCCTACAACTCTACTATATTCTATTCCATATTCTATTACACTCTATTCAATATTCTATTCTGTTTTAATCATATTCAGTGTTCTATTCTATTCTATCATATTTTATATTATATTGTGTAAGGGATAATGGACGACATGGTGGTCTGTTTACAGAAGTTAATGCACGGTCGAGGTTGTAAACGGCCCCGACACGACCTCGTAAGTGCATTTACAGACCACCGTGGAGTCCACTATCCCGCTTATTCCACTGCTGCCACTTGCGTTGTGCTCATGTCCAGTTACAATTTAAACGTTTTAATCACTAAAACTGTCTTGTTTGTAGAACTAATTTCTTCCGACACATATCAACTAATTTCTCAACTCACAGGACAAACTGTCGTTACTAGTTCTAAATGGATGTTTGCTACGGCCAAAGGCCAGTCGTTAGTTCTATCTCTCCCGTTGTCAAGCGGGCGTATCCCAAGATTCTGATGAACTTTAGCTTTGAAACATCTTTAACATTGAAACATTCTACTTAGCCTGCTGTCATCCATCTAGCTAAAAGCCACCTCCGTCATATGCTACAATGTTGCCATGTTCTGAACGTCTGCATTTTACAGCTCGGATGCAACGTGACAGTTCATTTAAACTTAACAATGAGTTCGGCGAATTAATATACAAGTGTGATACGGCCAAAAAATGGATCTACTTCATAGGTGTGCAAATAACATACGGTTAATGGTCGTTCTAAATTACGTAGGACAATGGGAAATTCAACCAAGCAGTGGAATAAGTTCTAATAATATTCACTATTCAATTTGATACAGGATTCCATTGTATTCAGTATTCCATTCCATTCTATTTCTAGAGCAATCTAGAGGAGCAGACATGCGCGCACACACGCACACACACACACACACACACACACACACACACTTATGCTCACATATACTTATGCTCACATATACTTATAGTTATGACCATACACACATACTTGTGTACACACACACACACACACACACACACACACACACACACATAGAGAGAGAGACAAGTGGGTCATGATGGAAAGAGAGAGTCTGAAAGATGTCGAGATGGAGAGACAGAGAGTGAGAGAAAGAATAACAGAAAGAAAGGAGTAGAGGGAAATGGAGAGGAAAGAAGAAAAGATATGACCAGAGAGGGAGGGAGAGAGAGAGGGAATAAGAGAAAGAGGGGGGAAGAGAGAGAGAGATGGGCAGAGAGAGGGAGAGAGAGAAGTAGAGAGGGAGAGAGAGAGGGAGAGAGAGGGGGCAGAGAGATGGGCAGAGAGAGGGAGGTATAGAAGGAGAGAGAGAGGGAGAGATGGGCAGAGAGAGGGAGAGAGAGAAGTAGAGAGGGAAAGAGAGAGGGAGAGGGAGAGATGGGCAGAGAGAGGGAGGTAGAGAGAGGGAGAGCTCTAGGCCTGTAATTATGGTTGTCCGTTGTGTTGAACAAACTCATGAAACCAGCACATGCTGACCCATATACTGCCCCACTGAACCCTCTGAAAGAGAGAGAGGGAGAGGGAGAGAGAGAGAAAGTATATCTGTTCTGTGTGTGTGTGTGTTTGTGTGTGTGTGTGTGTGTGTTTGTGTGTGTGTGTCTGTGTGTGTTGAGGAATGCGACTGAGAGATGCTGTGGTTGTAACCTGACAACCTCCAATCACATTGGCTACTCTGTAACAGGAGGATCAGGCTATTGCTGATGATGATGGTGTGTGTGTGTGTGTGTGTATCTGTGTGTGTGTGTGTGTGTGTGTGTGTGTGTGTGTGTGTGTATGTATGTGTGTGTGTGTGTGTGTGTGTCAGCATGTTTGTTTAAGAAATAGGAGACTGATGGTAATTGCTGTCTGGTCCAGTCTGATTCACCTCCACTGAAATACACACACACACACACACTGACACACACACACTACACACACACCGATTCGGTCCATTCTGTAACCCTGGTGATTGCCTGGTCAGACGGGTCACCTTTGACCTCTACCATTATCTGTCTCATCCTGGATCTTTATTCAGCACAAAACCACAGCAGTCAGGAAGTGTGTGTGTGTGTGTGTGTGTGTGTGTGTGTGTGTGTGTGTGTTAGTCGTGTACAGTAATGAATTCCAGGTGGATGCTAAGAGACTATGGCTGTTTCTCAAAGTCAAGGTGGGATCTTGCAAGGCTGCTATTTGAAGGATCTTACGTCATCAAGTGCCACCGAAGTACTGTTCCATCAAAGTCTACCAGATTCTACCAGGGCCCAAGTCCTTTGTTTGTCCCATTTGTTGATTATATATCCTCTGTGTGCTCGGAACACATAAACATTGTCTTATGATCACTATGTATTTAAATGTAAACATTGTCTTATTGTCACTATGTATATTAATGTAAACATTGGGGCAGTTCACTATCTATTTAAATGTAAACATTTATTGTCACTATTTATTTAAATGTAAACATTGTCTTATGGTCACTATGTATTTAAATGTAAACATTGTCTTATTGTCACTATGGAGCCCAAAATAAGTATGGGCTCAGTTCACCCTGATCATGTTAAAAGGCATTTAGAAAGGGGATGTATCCCCCCCCCCCCCCCCCCCCCCCCCCACACACACACACACACACACACACACAAGGCCCAAGTCCGTTTGTCCCTTTTAGGAAGAGGATGTATTCCTTTTCCAATGCGGGTGATTAGTCATGTTTGTCTCTTTACGATTATGCTTTATGCTTGCTGCTCCGTGGTTTATTTTAGCAAACAAATCAAACATGTAGAATTCACTTTACTGACGTGGGAGAATGATGGTGGTGCATTCAGTGTTTTTCAAAAAGAAGCGGGCAGCAATAATGCACCCATGCAGCTTCCTGCACACTCGCTAGTCTGTTCCAGTATAAGTAAGTATATATACTCTTTTGATCCCGTGAGGGAAATTTGTTCTCTGCATTTATCCCAATCCATGAATTAGTGAAACACACACAGCACACAGTGAACACACAGTGAGGTGAAGCACACACTAATCCCGGCGCAGTGAGCTGCCTGCAC
>NC_055958.1:40542980-40547980 GCF_018492685.1 Alosa sapidissima | reverse complement strand
TTATTTATTTATATATTTTTATTTATTTATTTGTTTGCTTTCTTTTAATTGTTTTGTTTTCCTCTCATACTGTATGTACTTTGCCAAACAGGGATGATACCACATTACTGTACAGGACCCTGCTGCCCATACAGACGGCTTGTTGTTGTTGTTGTTTGTGTTTGTAAACATTAGGCCCTTTCTTTATAGACTGAACAGTTCAGGGACAAATTGCAATAAGAAATGTGTTAGCATCTCAGCTGAAACTCGCAAAGTGTCTCTGTGTGTGTCTATGTGTGTGTGTGGTGTGTGTTTGTGTGTCTGAGAGTTATTGGGGTGAAAGAGGGTCTTATATTAAAGTGTGTGAGTGCGTGTGTGCGTACGTGTGCGTGTGTGTGTGTGTGTGTGTGTGTCTTACAGTGCATACAAGTGTATTTTATGCTTGCTGGTGTTTGGGGTGAGAGGGTAGTCTTGCTTAAATCTAAGCAAGTAGACTGTGTTCTCACTTGCATGCAAATACACACACGCACACACACACACACACGCACACACACACACACACACACAGTCTCAGTGAAGCTCAGTGAATCTTTTGTGCTGATTTATGCTGTGAGAATAGTAATTTATGAGGTCTGTCTGTACCTCTAGGGTATACTGATGACTGAAGCAGTGGAGTGTGTGTGTGTGTGAGTGTGAGACAGTCTCTGAGAGGGTCTCTGAATCTCTGCATGTGTGTGTCTGTGTATGAGAGAGAGAGAGAGAGGGAGAGAGAGAGAGAGAGTTTCTGAATCTATGCATGTGTGTGTGTGTGTGTGTGCGTGGATATATGAATCTATGTTGACGTGTGTGGGTGTGTTTATTGTGAGCCTTTGTGTGTGTCTATTAATCTCTTTTAGTGTGTGTGTGTGTGTGTGTGTGTGTCTGTGCGCGTGTGTGTGTGTGTGTGTCAGTGAATCACAGACTAATCAGAAATAACTCAGTCATGAGTCAACAAACATAATTTGAATTTATTAATGATATCCAGGTTATTTGGTGGCAGGTCAGTTCAAATGAATTTTTCAGCAGATTACCTGCAAACTAATGTTGTCATCTAGGCCATTCATTTTGTTATGGTTATGGTTATGGTTATGGTTATGGATTTAGCAGACGCCTTTGTCCAAAGCGACACATAAATACAAAACAACATAATAATATTTAAAATTGAGCAGGGAACAGATTAAAATGTAGGTCAAATATAGTAAGGAGAATAGTTGTAGTACACAATAATATCAATTCAAGCAATAGTCTAATAAAAAGCAATGTAAAAAAGGGGAAAGGCAATAATAAAACAATAATGTCAATTCAATCAATAATATAAAAACAATGACATGCTAAGACTACATTAAGGAGTCCTTTATTATCCTATAGGCCAAAGTGAGAGATTTAAATTTAATTCTGGCTACTATAGGGAGCCAATGGAGAGTAACTAGGAGAGGAGTTACATGTGTCCTCTTTGGCTGATTGAAGACCAGGCGTGCTCCAGCATTTTGAATCAGCTGTAATGATCTTGTTACACAAGCGGGTAAGCCAGCTAATAGTGAATTACAATAGTCCAGCTTAGAGATGACCATGGTCTGAACAAGAAGTTGTGTGGAATCTTGTGTCAGATAAGGTCTGATCTTCCTAATGTTGTAAAGCATAAACCGACATGATTTTGCAATAGAAGCTATATGCTCAGAGAAGTTAAGTCGGTCATCAATTACAACGCCCAAGTTTCGTGCCGATCTAGTTGGGGTCAGTGAAGTTGAGTCAAGCTGGATGTTAATCTGTTGGGGAATAGCTGTTTTAGCTGGAAACACCAAAAAGATTAAGCTGAAGGTGCCGATCTTTCATCCAGGCTGAAATATCCTTAAGGCATGCAGAAATCCGGTGGGAAACACTAGAGTCATCAGGTGGGAAAGACAGGTAAAGTTGAGTGTCGTCTGCATAACAGTGATAGTCAAATCCATGGGAGCGAATGGTCTCACCTAAGGAAGTGGTGTAAATAGAGAAAAGCAAGGGTCCTAATACTGATCCCTGAGGCACACCTGTGGTGAGGTCATGAGACTTAGATACCTGTCCCTGCCAAGACACGTTGAAAGAACGCCCTTTAAGGTAAGATTCAAACCAGTCAAGAGCTTTTCCAGAAATTCCCAGTTCAGATAGTATAGATAGGAGAATGTCATGGTTAACAGTATCAAAGGCTGCAGATAAATCTAGTAGAATTAATACTGATTTTAATGCAGAATGTACATTATGCAAGCTAACGTTTCTCAACAGTCAGCAGAATGCACATTATTTAAGCCAGTGTTTTTCAACCACTGTGCCGGGGCACACTAGTGTGCCGTGAGAGATCATCAGGTGTGCCGCAGAAAATTCCCCAAATGTCACTCACTGGTCCAGAAAAGCAACTGTTGCATCAAAGAATTTATAACCACATGCTCTCATTGATTGTATGATTGCACTATTTGTGGTATGAAGGCATTGTACAACGGGGGCCCCATATTCAGTATTCACAAAATCATCACATATCCAGTTCATAACAACAATTAAATTAGATATAGTCACCTACAAATGAAACAGAGGGCGCTTGTTTTATTGAGCAGGTCTTGCATAGAAGCCATAATAAGGCCATATCTGTGTATTATTTGAAATTTTAGGCTATGGTATGTTTATTTTTCCTTCACACAGGATGTCAGTGTGCCGTGGGACATAGTGTGCCGTGGGACATTTTAAGTGTCAAGTGTGCCGTGGCACATTTTAAGTGTCAAAAGTGCCGGGGACATTTTAAGTGTCAAGAGTGTGTCGTGGGACATAGTGTGCCGTGGGACAAAAAAAGGTTGAAAAACATTGTATGTTACGTACTGTTTCTCAATAGGGGCGGTACACCTCCAGAGGGCGCAATAGCAGCGGTACACCTCCGGGGGGCGCAATAGGTTCACCTCCAGGGGGCGCAAAAGCAGCAGTACACCTCCGGGGGGCGCAATAGGGGCGGTACACCTCCGGGGGGCGCAATAGGTACACCTCCGGGGGGCGCAATAGGTACACCTCTATGGGGCGCAATAGGTACACATCCGGGGGGCGCAATAGGTACACCTCTATGGGGCGCAATAGGTACACATCCGGGGGGCGCAACAGGTACACCTCTATGGGGCGCAATAGGGGCGGTACACCTCTATGGGGCGCTAGGGCAGTGATACGGGGCACTCTGGCACTAATCACATTTATTACAGCTTATGACAGCAACAGACCTGCCAACCTGTTGGGCATGTTGGGTATTGGGCACGCATGTTGGGTATTGGGTACGCAAGTTGGGTATCAGGGTATTGGGCACGCATGTTGGGTACTGGGCACGCATGTTGGGTATTGGGCACACATGTTGGGTATTGGGTACGCATGTTGGGTATCAGGGTATTGGGCACGCATGTTGGGTATTTGGCATGGATGCTGGGTCTTGGGTACGCATGTTGGGTATCAGGGTATTGGGCACGCATGTTGGGTATTGGGCACGCATGTTGGGTATCAGGGTATTGGGCACGCATGTTGGGTCTTGGGTACACATGTTGGGTATCAGGGTATTGGGCACGCATGGTGGGTATTGGGTACACATGTTGGGTATTGGGCACGCACGTTGGGTATCAGGTAAGCATGTTGGGTATTGGGCACGCATTTTCACATCAAAATATGCCAGTACACTCAGTGGATGTGTTTATGTATGTGTGTGTGTCTGTGTGTGTGTGTGCGTGTGTGTGCGTGTGCGCGCGCATGTGTGGGTATCAGGCACACATTTTCACATTAAAATACACCAGTAGGCTACTATTTGTTTTTATTGAGCGTGTGATTTAAAATCTCCCAGAAATCGATTCGCCTACATGAGGGAGTGACCAGCAAATCATAGTGATTGGCCTCTCCTTGTGCTATTTTTGCAGACCTGCCAATCAGTGGTTTCTTAGGGCGGGCTTTATAGTCATCTCTTCCTTTCACTCCTATAACCCTATAATTCACATATAGCCGCCAAAGCAATAGGATTGATGAACATATAGCCGCCAAAGCAATAGGATTGATGAACATATAGCCGCCAAAGCAACAGGATTGATCAACAATTCAGGGCTCCAAACATGAAGATGTAGGCTCACAAACTCACACCCCATGCTACACTACAGTGCCTATAGACTTGAGGTAGAACACCACAGTATTGCTCACAGTTAGTATAAGTATACTCTTTTGATTCAGTGAAGGAAATTTGGTCTCTGCATTTATCCCAGTCCGTGAATTAGTGAAACACACTATGCACACAGTGAGGTGAAGCACACACTAATCCCGACGCAGTGAGCTGCCTGCTACAACAGCGGCACTCGGGGAGCAGTGAGGGGTTAGGTGCCGTGCTCAAGGGCCCTTCAGCAGTGCCTAATGGTCGGGGTTCGAACCGGCAACCCTCCAGTTACAAGTCCGAAACGCTAACCAGTAGGACATGGCTGCTCCAGTTAGGTAGTGTTGGGTGTCATCGGCATAGCAGTGGAAGTAGAGGCCATGTTAGTGGAGGATCTGCCCAAGGGGAGCATGTACAGGATAAAGAGGAGGGGGCCAAGAACTGAACCCTGGGGGACACCATGAGTGACTGGAGTGGTGGAGCAGTTGTTTTGCTTGCTTGAAGGCGGCCAAAGTGCTAGCCTATTTAAAATAATAGTGTGGTTGTTGTGATTTGACGTTAGTCTGTAAGCAAAGTCACGTTAGACCTAGCTCCTCACCTTGTGTGGTTAGTGCAGCAGTTGTGTAGTCACATTAGACCTCCTCACCTCGTTTGGGTAGTGCAGCAGTTGTGTAGTCACATTAGACCTCCTCACCTCGTTTGGTTAGTGCAGCAGTTGTGTAGTCACGTTAGACCTAGCTTACCACCTCGTTTGGTAAGTGCAGCAGTTTGGGGGCAGCCGTAGCCTACTGGTTAGCGCTTCGGACTTGTAACCGGAGGGTTGCCGGTTTGAACCCCGACCCTGGCTTAATTT
>NC_055958.1:40527980-40532980 GCF_018492685.1 Alosa sapidissima | reverse complement strand
TACCATTCATTTGAATGACATTGGATATTTTTCTAGTAAGATATATATAATAGTGACTGCTGTTGCTGCTCTGAAACAGTTGGGCTTACTATTCATAACCTAAATTCTGCCTTGTATTACCTTGTTTATTCATTCTGTAATGTCAGTTGTGCTTCCCACCTTTGTCTCGACAGGTGGGAAAAGCTCAAACCCTCTGTGCCCCGACTTTGTTCCAACCATATTTCCCTCTCAGTTCACCCGACAAGAGGAAGCGGATTTATGAAATGAGGCGATTTGAACACACGCAGGCACTGAAAAGAAAAAGAGCAGTTAGCAGTGTGGACAGAGGAGAGACTGGGATAGCAGGAGAAGAGGGATTGGAGACGTGCAGAGGAGAAGACATACATGAGATGGACAAGGATGACAGACAGGATTTTGACAGAGAAGACAGACAGAACTTGGATGGACAAGAGGATGGAGAGAAGTTTGATAGAGACAAAGAGTTGCAGGATATTTTCATAGGAGATGCAGAGGAGTTTGACAGAGAAGAAGAGTTGCAGGATATTTTCATAGGAGATGGAGAGGAGTTTGACAGAGAAGAAGAGTTGCAGGATATTTTCATAGGAAATGCAGAGGAGTTTGACAGAGAAGAAGAGGGGCAGGAGACTGACAGAGATGTTGAACTGGAGACAGGCTGGGGTGTAGTTTCGGGCCGTTCCTGTGGAAACACCTCTTGTGAACACACAATCAAATGTTTGACGAACGAATGCATGAGATTACAGAGAGAAGTGTATAAGCTAAAGGATCAAGTAAGTTCATTGTCTTTCAACCAAGAAAGTTTGAAGGACAAGGATGAGAAAGTACAGAAGCTAACTGGTCTGCCTTATTATGCTAAACTAATACTTCTTTTCTCTTTCATCTCACCATTTCTAAAATCTAAATCATGCTTGTCACCTTTTCAACAGTTCTTGTTAACAGTAATGCGCTTAGAATGAAGTTGCCACTTTTTTTTGTAGCCTATTTGTTTCATGTCTCAACATCAACTGCTGGTCAAATTTTCATCAACTCTTACTGTAATGAATCTCAGGCTGGGTGGGAAGGTGGCCTGACAGAGACCAGATACGCATTAGTCTCCCAATGTGTTATCGGGAGAGCTTCAGCAATTGTACCAGCATTATAGATTGTTTTGAAATATTCATTGAAAAGCCAAAGGAGATGAGAGCGAGAGCACAGACCTATTCACAGTACAAGCATCATAATACAGGGAAATACCTGATCTCCATCACTCCACAAGGGGTCATCAGCTTTGTCTCCAAGGGTTGGGGTGGGAGGGTAAGTGACAAGCATGTAACTGAACACAGTGGGTTTCTGAGCTTATTGTCTCCTGGGGATGTTGTTCTGGTTGACAGGGGATTTAATGTGGCAGACACTTTGGGACTATTTAATGCACGTCTGAAAATACCAGCCTTCACCAAAGGAAAAGTGCAGCTTCACCTAGCTGAAATTGAGTCGTCTCGGGGACTGGTGGCTGTGCGCATTCACGTAGAAAGAGTAATAGGTCTTGTAAGGAATAAGTACACCATTCTGCAGGGAACCATACCCTTATCACTGTGTTACGCATCTCCAGATGGACTCTGTCCACTGGACAAGATGGTGAGAGTGTGTTGTGCCCTATGTAATTTTTGTGCCCCTGTTGTTCCATCAGAGTGATGGCCTGTACATCTCTGACTTCTGTCAATTACATAGTATATGTTTCTATCTATTAAAGAAAGTTTTGAGAACAGGATTAACGTGTAGTCAATTTGTTATTTTACTTAAAGTGCCCATATTTTGACTATTTTTCAACAAGTTAAAATAGGTCTATGAGTTCCAGAAAACATGTTTCTGAAGTTGTTTGCTGGAAATAGCTTGTAGGAAACGATTGTTACCTACCTCTATTCCCCTCAGCTTCAGCCCCTTTCCGAGTATGCTGTTTTCTGCTGCTCATTACATATTCATGATCTGCTGCTAATTTGGCCACGCCTCAAGCTTGTAGAATCTTTGCCCACGCCCCACTGACTGTTACCACTACTACTACGTTAACTTTTACATGGACATGGCGGCAGTAGTTCAACCATACATGTTTGAACCAGAATCGGATCCTGAAGGAGGGGAGTCTCCTGCAGAACCCGAGACTCTTCTGAATGGTTAGTGAAACTTTCAATTTTTTTTAAACTTAGATATTAGTCAGTGTTTAGCCCGTGAAAGCTAACGTTAGTCTAGCTATCGATAGCTAACGTTAGTGCCAGGTCAGGCACGATTATGAATGAATTCATTATTTATTAAACTTAATGAATTTGTATTCTCACAGTAGTAAACTATATTGTGCTTCTTGTTCACTAAACGTGAAGTTAGAAGTGTCTTCTAAGCACCCCGCTGCTTCAAGCTTCGCTCGGTTGACATTGGCCAAGGTGGTTGGCAGATCCTGCAACCTGCTCTAACTTAAAATAACGTTACATTTGTTAGGGAAAAATTAGGGAAGGCTCCCACGCCATTGCTACAGACCGAGTGTTCCTAAAGTACAGTAGTATTTCTCTGTCATACTGATGAGGCTTGCATGTATGCGCAAGATATGTCGGTGTATACTGGTGTGTTCGCATTGTAAACTTGAGAAAGTCTAGCCTAGCACTACTACTTACTATTCACCCACTTAGGTCAGGCTGAGAAAAAGTACTAGCTAGAAGCACGCTCGTTCAAAAGTAAATGTGGGTGCTATTATTGTATAACAAATATAGGGTTTATTATTTCTTTAGCTTTATTCATGCAGGACGGTTAGTGATCCCCTCATGTGTCGTACTTCGGATACGACGGGAGTTTCCAGACGCCCAGGGAAGATACGTAGGCTTCAAACTCCCGACCCTTGATTGAATCTGGAGACGTAGCTGGCGATGACCTCCTCCTTGTCTGGATGCTCATATTCTGAAGACAGGTCCGGCGGGATGTTTAGCTTCAGAATGTCCCAAGCCTTTTGGATTTTACAGTGCATGAACGCTTGCATACAGCACACACCTCAAACAGTTCCATCAAACAGGTCTCATACACTATGTACTTTGGAACTGCCTGTGTGGAAGTAAACGAAGCAGTGTGGAAGCACCAGAGACACACAATAACACCCCAAATCCCAGAAAAAGTGATTTTTGCATAATATGGGCACTTTAAATACCCATGTTGGGACAAAAGAAATCACATGGTAAGACAAAATCACTATTTACAGATTGCATTTCAAGTGGTAAGGTCCCAATATATCATCACAATAACATTAGACAACTTAAAATATAAAAAAGTGCTTCATTTTTTTCTGTATTTTCCTACATTCACAACATTTCCACACCTTAGGAATTCTAGTCAGCTGCAAGCAAGAAACATGAAAGTGCCCTCTTTTGCACTGTTTAGATGCACAGATAACCACATTATCTGAATCACCATCCGGTTCACCACAGTAGCATCCTGACTGGGGCTGTTGCTCTGAGCTTGAAGAAAACACTGTGCGGGGTACTGTGTAATACTTTCCAAGAAGTTCTGGCAGAATCTTTGTTTTAACAAATCGCTCTACTCTGCTGTATGTCTCGTTAAAAACACTTTAGCAAGAATTTGCAATGTTAAGACATCTGATTTGTTTTAACATCCACTAAACAGAATACTGGAAATCCTGGGTAAGGACATGCCATCCACTACACAACAGATTATTGCCAAGCCTATCCGTGCACTGTTTACTTTTACACTATTGAACTTACTCATACATTACATAGCACTTTACCATGGTCAGTATCACAGGATCAGTCCCTATCAGGCCTTGTAATCACTTCAGTAATCAAATCAAATCGGTTGTTTGAATTTCCACTGGAGAGTCTAAAGTCTATCTATCTATTTCTACTCTTGAGAGAGTTGACAAGCTGCACATTGCTTGGGGTAGCAGCGACGCCTGTGCTTTTCCTCCCCAAAACATGAAAACATCAACAACAACCATCCAAAACGTCATGTTTTGCATTAGGCTAAGTCTTCTAGTTTATGATACCATACTGTAGCTGTAGTACAGTGACAAGCTAAGAGTATCAGCTAGCCTACAGCTGAGGTAGATATCGGTGAGCAGCTGTTTACAAAGTTGATAAAAAAGAGTAGGCCTACTTACCCTTCCTTTGACAAGAAAGTGCTTCTTCTTGAAGAGACATATTTTTCGGGTCGAGGACCCAGACTGAAACAAAATACCTGTACGCCTCTGTGCTCTTAAAAGCTTTAAGCGATGCTCCGGTGTATGATGATGTATGAGGTAAATGTAAATATCGTGGAAGTGGATGTCAGGCAGTGTGTTGATGGACAAAACTGATTTAAAAAACTCTCCCGGTACTGTATACGGATCACACCCAATACACGCAATTTTCTCCTCATATCTCCGATTTTCCTCACTGTTTAGATGTGACAGACTCATGTTTAGGCGATAGTTAACGTCTGACAGCTGAGCTGACGGGGGAGGGGCATTGGAAGCCGCAAGTAGGTACTCAAAGTACCTAGAGTTCTGAGTGGGTACCTAGAGTGGATGACGTAACAATTAACAACGTGACGTGAGTGATAACCATTGTGATACCAGATGTGTGTGCCAAATTCCAAGACTTTTCAACCTTGTTAACCACCTCAAAAATAGCAAAAAGGTGAACAAAAAATAATAATAATAATCTTTCCAAAAACGATAGGGCTTCGCACCTCTCGAGGTGCTCGGGCCCTAATAAATAATCCTTACAAAAACAATAGGGCCTTGCGCCCTTCGGTGCTTGGGCCCTAATAATAATAATAATAATAATAATAATCCTTACAAAAACAATAGGGCCTTGCGCCCTTCGGTGCTCGGGCCCTAATAATAATCTTTCCAAAAACAATAGGGCTTCGCACCTCTCATATATCACCTATATGATCCAAAATTACCAGACACACATACACACACACACACACACACACACACACACACACTCACGCACACATAAAACACA
>NC_055958.1:40515480-40520480 GCF_018492685.1 Alosa sapidissima | reverse complement strand
AATAAAAAATAGTATTTGTAGTAATCATAAACAGGTTATTTAATGGATAAAGGGTTACATTTAGCTGGGAGGTATTTTTTGTGGGGTGTGTGTGTGGGGGGTGTGTGTGTGTGGGGGAGGGGGGGGGGAGGGAAGTTGTAGTCAGTTTGGGGTACCAATGAGATTATGCATAATATATGTGTGTGTGTGTATGTTTGTGTGTGTGTGTGTGTGTGTGTGTGTGTGTGTGCGAACATGTGCATATGTTAGGGAAGGGGGTAGTATTTAAAGTGATTTGGGCTTGGGAGGGGGGGGGGGGGGGGCTCACACACACACACACACACACACACCCTTGCTGGGGGTCAGGTGTGGTCTGGATGTGATTAGTAATTATCTCCAGATTAGCTCTTGTGCCTTTGAAGCCCATTGGCTTCCTCTGCTCCTCACCCTAGAGAGCTGCATTATGGGTAGCTGAACCCTGACGACTGGGAACCGACCTTTAACCTTTCCCCCTGATCAGTCATGTGATCTGTCTGTCTGAGGAAGACAGATGGGGGATACACACACACACACACACACACACACACACACACACACAGACCTGTCCAAGCCAGATGTTGACACGGGCTAATGTAATAACTGATTTGACTGATGCGAGGCTAACGCAATAGAGTTGAAGCCCTGGAGATCAGAATGGAATGAAGAAATTAGAGGAGGGCTGAAGTGTAAGTGTGTGTGTGTGTGTGTGTGAGAGAGAGAGAGAGAGAGAGAGAGAGAGAGAGAGAGGATGTGATGTCACTAATGGGCAAATTGAGCAGGTAGTCGGAAGTGTGTCTGACTTGCACAATAGTAATAAGGTACTTACACACACTTACCTACACACACTTACCTACACACACTTACTTACACACACTTACCTACACACACTTACCTACACACACTTACTTACACACACTTACCTACACACACTTACTTACACACACTTACCTACACACACTTACCCCCCCCCCCCCCCCCCCCCCCCATGGAAACCGCACCACACACACACACACACACACACACACACACACACACACACACACACACACACACGCACACACACATACACACACACACACATACACACACACACAGATACATACACACACAGACACACACACACACACATACACACGGACACACACAAACACACACACACACACAGACACACACACACAAACACACACACAGACACACACACACACACACCAGCAGGACCAAACTCAGATATACAGACACATCAGCATGGTTCACACACCCACATAAGAGACAGAGCACACCACACAGCATTCCCCAGCAGGTGCACTCACACACACGTAAACACACACACACACACACACACTGTCATCCCTCACACACACATATAAACACACACACACACACACACACATATATAAACACAGCACACACACACAAACACACACCAGTGTCATCCCTCACACACACATATAAACACACAGCACACACACACACACACATACACACACACACACACATATAAACACAGCACACACATACACACACACACACACACACACACACATAAACACAGCACACACACACACACATAAACACAGCGCACACGCACACATATAAACACACACAGACAGTGTCATCCCTCACACACACATATAAACACAGCACACACACAGTGTCATCCCTCAGACACACATACACACAGACTCACATAAAAACCCACACACAGCATGCACACTCACATATAAACACCCACAAAGCATGCACACATACACATATAAACATACATGCAGCACACACACATATAAACACACATACAGCACACACACACACATTCAAAATTTCGTCAACATCACATGCAATGTCCTAGTCCAAGGCACCGGGGGAAAATATATTCTGGAATCCCGTATCCAGGCCTGACATGACAATATCCCCACATGTAGACTGATTATTTTTGCCTGTAAAAGGGCTATTTCTTACTCTTCTTACCCTTCCTCTTCCCCCTCCCCATCCTCCTCTTGCTCCTCCTTGTCCTCTTTCTCTAACTTCACCTCCTTGTCCTTGTCATTCTCTCCCTCTCACTTCTTCACCTCCGCATCCTCTTCCTCCTCCTACTTCTTCACCTCCACATCCTATTCTTCAGCCTCCTCTAATTCTTACTCTTCCCACTCTTCCTGCTCCCTCTATTGTACCCATTGTACATTACCTGTGGCTTATTTATAGTGCTTAGGCTGATTGAAAAGTGAACTAATTATCTAAAACAGTTTTCACATGAGAAAGTGTGCCAGAGAGTTGGCAAAATAGTGAAAATAATAGCCATACATGTGTATAGATTTGCTAGGAGTGTGTTGATCATTTGGAAATTGAGTGTAAAACATGAGTTGTGTTTACAGTTCTGCAAAAAGAGTGCTGTGCAGTGAATTGTGCCTTCAGTTGTACAAAGTGTGTGTTACAAAATTGCAAACTGAGGGCCAGATGTACTAACGCTTTGCGCCCATTTCAGGCGTATTTTTTTCCGCAATGTGCGTGTAAAATCACTGCGAGGTATGTACAAACAGGCCGCAATGATGTAAAAGCGCAAACTGCCTGTCGCAGGAGCTGAAAGTGGCACATTGCGATTTTCTTGTCATGCATTCATGGGAGGATCCAGGGGAAAGTGGGAGTTTAGCATAAAGAGATGGGAGGGGAAGAGTAAAGAGCGCCTAATTATGTATTCCGTGGTATGTACAAAGGCTGCTCCTGAAAGTGCACGTCAATTCTGCGCCTAAATACTTCCGCATTGTAAAAGCAGGTGTTAATCCAATTGCAGTTCAATGCGTCATAAGAGAACCTTTCAAAGACAACAGAATTGCTATTTAGAGCACCAGTTTTTTAAGTCTTTGTACTATCAAAAGCAACCTTTCGTTGGCCTTTTGAATGTCTTACTTTCACTTTCACGTCATTCACTTAAACTTTCCTACTTGCTAGATTTGACCAATCTTCCATAGCCTACGTGCACAAGTAGTTTAAGTAGAACTAGGCCCTACTGATCTTTATTATCTCCCTGCTTGTTAACATCTTATCATGTATGGTATTATTTCATGATCGCTAAACGTTTGATTCTTTTTAATGTTGTCATCAGTTAACTTCATTCAACTGTGCTTGTATGTAGGCGCTGCCGTTCAGTTGTGGACGTTCGTAAATTGCGTTTATGGGCGGAGAAAGGCAGAGAAAGGCGCAGTTTACACTAAGGATTGAATGATTGATAAATACGACGGAAACTTGGGTCTGACAGCGTTCGCAATCTGCGGGTTGTCCATGACGCTGATAACGCTACGTTCGCAAATGTACGTACATCTGGCCCTGAGTGCAAAGCAGTGTTTGTGCTTTTAGTTTTGCAAACTCAGTGAGTGGTTTTGCTATTAGTATTACTAGTTTTAGAAATTGTGCTATAAAAATCAAGGTTGTGTTTAAGCATTCAGGAAAAACTCTAATCCTAAGTTGCTCCAGGGACAGTGAGATCCCTTGTAATATAGCTGACATATGTAAGTCACTTTGGTCAAGAAGTGTCTGCTAAATGTAATGTAATGATGTGGCTCTGATGTGGCTCTGATGTGGCCCTGATGTGTATCTGATGTGGCTCTGATGTGGCTCTGATGTGGCCCTGATGTGGCCCTGATGTAGCCTGGGTGTTCCCATGCTGCCTTGCGCGCGATTTGATTCACGCTGCTAAGGCAGCCTGGAGACCATGGAGCAAATTTTCGCCTGAGATAGGGGACCAATCACAGAACAAGGGGGAAAGCAAGACGATGATGAGCTATGCACAGACGCATTTGATAGACATCCGTGGAACCCAATAAACGGATCTGGGCATTTTTTTCAAATACGAGAAAATGAACGTTTGGTTCCCAGACCACGTCTCATTGAGAAGTGGTGGCGCTAGCCAGGCTAGCCCTGATGTGGCTCTGATGTGGCCCTGATCTGGCTCTGATGTGGCCCTGATGTAGCTCTGATCTGGCCCTGATATGGCCCTGATCTGGCCCTGATGTGGCTCTGATGGGGCCCTGATGTGGCTCTGATGCGGCTCTGATATGGCCCTGATCTGGCCCTGATATGGCCCTGATGTGGCTTGGCCCCCCTGCAGTCCCCTGTTGACTCCCTCCTGAGGTGTGTGATATATTAGCGTAGCGTTAGCGACCGCGCCACATAACTCAGATCCTCTCATCCCCTGAAAAGCCCATTTATAACCCACTAATGAGTTGTTGATAAGGTATGTGTGTGTGTGTGTGTGTGTGTGTGTGTGTGTGTGTGTGTGTGTGTAAATAGAGGTAGGGGAATGAAGCGCATTGGGCCCAAATCCCCTCATTTAGATACAGTGATATTGTTTGGAAGAAAAATTGCTTCCAGACGAAGACATGAAAACTCTAGGGCTCAGGAATGTGTGTGTGTGTGTGTGTGTGTGTGTGTGTGTATGTGTGTATGTGTAAGCCTCTGTAATATGTAGCTTGTTTTTTTTGTCAATGAAGAACAATAGTTTTTTAGAATTGTAATTTATTAGCATCAGGCAAGTAGATAATATGTGTGTGTGTGTGTGTGTGTGCGTCACCAGCCACAGCAGTGAATTCTCCACTCGGACGCCGCTGAGAAATGTAAAGTGGAACTAATGCGGAAATCAGGAGCGGAGATATTGAGCTAATATCGGTGAGAGCACGGCGAATCGTTAGGGAGATAGCATATTAGTGCAGACACACACACACACACACACACACACACACACGTAGAGACAGACGTGGCAAAGATAAGGTATTAGAGTAGGGAGCTCTGGGCTCTGTGCCTCTGACACACACACACACACACACACACAGCTGAGCTCGGGTGTGAGGAGCACAGAGAGATAAATCACAAACGAAGATGAATCCCTTTCTGAATTAAATTATGGGCCTCTTTAGGAGACGAGGAGCAGAGAGCTTCAGCTAAATGGAACAATCAAAGCCAAATGAGAGTGTGTGTGTGTGTGTGTGTGTGTG
>NC_055958.1:40480875-40508375 GCF_018492685.1 Alosa sapidissima | reverse complement strand
CTGTGTGGGTGTGGTGATGTGGCCATGTCTATGTTAGTGTGTGTGTGTTCAATTCTGTGTGTGTGTGTGATTTATCTGTGAGTTTATGCTTATGAGCAATGTATCGATGTGATTTCAGCTGAGAAGCCTCATTACATTCAGACAGAAGGCTCAATATGCACTGTCAATAAGCTTCCTAATAGCTCAAGTTATTATGGCAAAACAATGAAGCCCTCAGACACTTGTGATCAATAGCCAATTAGAAAAATGAACTTTCAGTTTTCAGTTTTGAATCAGCATACAGTTTTGTGTTCATGTGTGTGTCTGTGTGTTTGTGTGTGTGTGTAAGTGCATGTTTGTGTGTGTAAGTGCATGTTTGTGTGTGCATGTGCGTTTCCGTGCGTGTGTGTGTGTGCGCGCACATCCAGGAGTGTGTGTGTTGTTTGTGTTTGTGTGTGTGTGTGTGTGTGTTGTGTGTGTGCGTACATGTGCGTTTCCGCGCGCGTGTGTGTGTGTGTGTGTGTGTGTGCACCCTGTCGTGGAGGAAGAGCGAGTGAAAGGAGAGGAGGGGGTGGATGGAGAGAAGAAGGGGAGAGAGAGAGAGGAAAGGAGGGGGTGGATGGAGAGATACAGAAGAAGAAGAAGAAGAGAGAGAGAGAGAGATGAGAGAGAGGATAGATGAGAGAGAGAGAGAGAGAGAGAGAGAGAGAGAGAGGAGAAAAGAAAAGAGAGCTGGAAGAAGATGGTTCTAATTTACTCCTTTACACCCTCTGCCAAAACATCAGGCAAACTCACACAAACAACATGATAACATCCTGCAGAGAGAGAGAGAGAGAGATAGAGGAGAGAGAGGGGGGAGAGGGAGAGAGAGAGAGAGAGAGAGAGAGAGAGAGAGAGAGAGAGAGAGAGAGAGAGAGAGAGGGGGGGGGGGGAGAGGGAGAGAGAGAGAGAGAAAAAGAGAGGGGGGTGAGAGAGAGAGGGGGGAGAGGGAGAGAGAGAGAAAAAGAGAGGGGGGGTGAGAGACAGAGGGAGAAAGAGAGAGAGAGGGGGAGATAGAGGTGGGGTGAGGGGGAGAGAAAGAAAGAGAGAGGAGGGAAGGAGAGTGGGAAAGAGAGAGCACGGGAGGGAAGGAAAAGCAGCAGAGAGAGAGTGGGAGCATCATTATCTGAGTAATCAGGAAACTACTTACATTTAGAGAAGAGGAAGAGAGGAGGAATAGAGAGAGAGATGAGAGAGAGAGGAGGAAAAGAGAGAGGAAGAGAGAGAGCAGGGAAAGAAAGAGATGAAGAGAGAGAGAGAAGAGGAAGAGAGGAGGAAGAGAGACAAGAGGAGAGATAGAGAGCAGGGAAGAGAGAGAGGAAGAGAGAGAGAGCAGGGAAAGAGAGAGCAGGGAAGAGAGAGAGGAAGAGAGAGGAGGAAGAGAGAGCAGGGAAGAGAGAGCAGGGAAGAGAGAGAGAGCAGGGAAAGAGAGAGAGGAAGAGAGGAGAGCAAGGAAAGAGAGAGAAGAGGAATCATGAGATGTCAGATTGTGATGGTAAACTGCCCATAGTGTCCATGAGGTTTGGCCTGGTGCTGAGAGGGTGTGAAAAGATGACATGTGGTGACACATCCTCAGTAGTGCACCTTTGAACCAGGTGGTGTTTCGGCCTTTCAACACGAGACACCCTCGTCGAAGGTGGCCCGCTACAGGGTTATCAGACCTGGGGCCAGCAAGGGTCCTTCAGCTTGATCCATTTCCACTGGCTCCTTCTGTCGGCCGCTGCAGAGACTGATCTGATTGTCTGTCGCAGAGCTTGTCCATGGATGCCAAGGTCTTTCAGCAGCCTGAGGGTGGACAAAGCCACAAAACCTCTGCATCCCACTTCAACCGGACAGACTTTCACTTTCCACCCTTGTTGTTGAGTGACTGCTTTCAGTATTCTGTGTAGTGCAGTTTCTTGTGCTCACAGGCCTCTTCTGTTGAACTCTCCCATGGGACAGTGCTCTGTGATGTAAACAGTCTTCAATGATGGAGACCAGAGTACCAAGCCTGGCCTAAGGGTGGTGGCTGCAATCTCAGGTGGAAAGATGGGTTGCTGGCCAATATCGACTAGCATCTTCCAGTCCCCGGGCCATGGCTAGCTGTCCAGCTTTTGTCTTTGATAGGGGGATGGTTGGGCTTTTCCTGACCCTCTCAGGTGAAGGTTGGGGCAGTGACGGAATTGGTTGCTCTCAGGGACAAGGAGTTGGTGGTATTCCTCTTGTGTGTGGTATTCCGTGTGTGGTGTGTGTGTGTGTGTGTGTGTGTGTGTGTGCGTAGTGTGTGTGTGTGTGTGTGGTGTGTGTGTGTGTGTGTGCGTGTGTGTGCGTAGTGTGTGTGTGTGTGTGTGCGTGTGTGTATGTGTGTGAGTGAGAGTGTGCGTGTGTGTGTGTGTGTGTGTGTGTGTGAGTGTGTGTGTGTGTGTGTGAGAGTGTGTGCTACCAGACTCTTGCGGGCCTGTTTGTGCCTCCAGGTGTAGCGCATCGTGTGAGGCTGGTCTTGACAACCCGGTCAGGATGTGTTTGAGAGTGGCTGGAGTTGGGCAGAGAGCACAGACACACACAGACACACACAACCCATACACACAACCACACACACACACACACAACCACACACACAGACAAATCCTAGACATCACTATTTTTTGTCTCTCTTTTTTCCACTCTCCATATTTGTGTGTTTTGCTCTTCATATTTCCCGTTTCACAAACACACACACATCTGTCTGGGTGTGTGTGTGTCTGTGTGTGTGTATGTGTCTGTGTGTGTCTGTGTGTGTGTGTGTGTGTGTGTGTCTGTGTCTGTGTGTGTGTGTCTGTGTCTGTGTGTGTGTGTGTGTGTGTGTCTGTGTGTGTGTGTGCCAGAAAGGGAGCATCAAAGAACAGACAATGTCATACTGTCACCACAGCCACCGAACCAATAAACATGAGCTGTCAGCCAATAACCCTTTAAAGTCAATTTCCCTGTGTGTGTTTGTGGATGTGTGTGCGTGTGTGTGTGTGTGTGTGTGGTGTGTGTTTGTTATGAACAGGAGGCACTGTAAACAAGACAAATAGAGTGAGAAACAGAACAAGACACTTGCAGCCATGACATTTGAATTGATCTGGAATAAGCAGCATGGTGTGTGTGTGTGTGTGGGGGGGGGGGGGGGTACACCATTACACAGGGCACAGGGGAAGTTGTGAGGCTCAATTCTTCTTTTCACAGTACATACACACAAGTGCAGATACCAACTTTACACACTTACACACACACACACACAACAAAAAATACACATACACACACAAAACAAAAACACACACATCGACACACCACAATCACACACGCGACTTTAATTTGTATTTTTCCAGTGACGCTGCAACGACGCTGCATCAACCCAAACAACCGGTAGATGTCTCTTGTGAGCAGGGTGTCTCGTAAAAAGAAATGGAGCCTGGAAAACCCTACACAGACTTCACTACAGACTTTAGCAAACTGGTTTAGAAATAACTTAATAGCCAGAAATATGCCTGCCCTGCCCTAATAAAGAAATATTTAGTTAACTGCGAGTGAATCCCGTTTGCAGCCGTACAACAAACGCAGGACAAATTAAACATTCTGGTTTTCTCCAAGTGCAACAATGATAGACAGACATCATTTGGACAAAATATAGAGCATATTAACCTCCTTGCATGCTACCAGGCCTTCCTTTTCAAATGTGTTGCGCCTGTTTGCACAATTTCACAAATAATCATATGTGATTAATAATATGACAAATAATCCCTGTGCACTGGGACCGAAACAATGCACTTTTTCCGTGTTTTCACGTATTTTACAGTGGGTCCCCGTTAAGTTTGGACGGGTTCCTTCAGGAATCACGATCCCCATTTGCTCAGCAGAAATGGCACAAACTGCAGTTGACACAAACAACCACAAGGTGTCACTTTGGAGTTCTGCCACTACTATTTTTGATGCGACTTGACTTACTGCTTCCATGATGCAGTTTCCAAGTCAGTAGAACAATCAGAGAAAGCTGAGCCATTACCAAACATATATGATAATACAATAGCGTGAGTTTATATATCTTATACCCTATTTGTCACGGTTACTTATAGATTTGATAGTGTAACGATAAGCGCATAAGAGCATAAGAGACTTTCAGCGGGGGCACGGAAACTTAATTTGATCACGGTAGTTTAAGCTTACACTTGACAAAACATTCTAATATGAAAATGTAGATGCAATTGTTGTAAGATGGTGCAGCTCCTTTAAGAAAGCACCGTGCAAAAAAGTAGACGTGCTGGAGCGAGTCATATTCAAAATGCAAAAAATAACACCGCAGATAAAACCAATTATCCTCATTCATTGCAACCGCAGCATGCCTGCTTCCCGACGTTTAAACAAAAAAGATATCAAAGCACCTTTTGCGTTTGAATGTAACACGAAAAAATGTTTAAACAGCTGGACAAATGATTTAGCTAATTGATTATAGCCTGTACACCAGCAATTGTTGAACATTTGGAAAAAGATCGCTCAGCTGTTGCCACAGTCACAGGCAATGTAGAAACAACATGAGAGCAGTACACACTTCCCCGAATGTGGATGTTACACTGTCATAATCTACCACCAGCCTTTTGGCAAGTTGAAAAATAGATGACTTCTGTGAAATCTCTGCTTTAAAGCAAGACCTAAATGAGAGGAGTTGTGTTGGGAATGTCGGTGCAATGTCCACTATAATGGTCTGACAAACGTACTGCCTTTTCAAGCAGTTCATCATCACCTGCGAGTTGAAGGATCATAGGACGTAAAGACTCAACCACATAACAAGTTTCCCGCATGCTTGCACATCTTTGGGAGAGCTGACTGATTATGATGTCCAGAGTTGCATTAAATACCTGCACTTTGAAGTATCTCTCTGCATCGGTTAAGCGTTCATCTTCCGATAGTTCGTCAAAGTGACGCTTCACTCTCCGTGCTCTAACATTTTCAAATGTACTCTGAACCCCCATTTATTTGCGAGTGTCTGCGCTGTAGCCTTGGCCTGGCCAAAGGCACGCAGGTAGTCAGAAAGGACCGGTATAGAATTTTCCAGCAATTGCATTGCGGGGGTAGCGACGGAGGTCACAGGCCCTGGTGCGACTGCACTTGCTGCACCTACTAGGCCTAGTTACGCCACTGCGTGGAGCGCTAATGTGTCTACTGTAAATCATTCATGTGTGAAAGTCATTAGGCTGGAAGCGCTAATGTGTCTAAGCTCATTAGTCTACTTTCAATAGGCCTACTGTACAGCCTGAGAGGGGGAACATAACCTATAGCCTAGGCTACTGTAGAGTAGGCCTACAGTAGGCTACTGTAGGCTAAACAATCAGTTGTGAAAGTCTGCAACGAAAGTTTCCTAATGGAAGCGCTAACGTGTCTATTGAGCTCATTAGCCTACTTTCAATAGGCCTACTGTACAGCCTGAGAGGGGGAACATAGCCTACTGTAGAGTAAACAATCAGTTTACTTAGTTACATTTGTTTAGTTAAATCCAGTTTTCTACTCTATCTCCATGATATGCTTAGCCTATAGAAAGACGAAGTCGGGAAAGTGCTTCAGAGAAAACGTATTTATTGAAATAATGAACAGTCTACATTTTACATTCTACAGTCTAAATTTAAAGCACGTTGAATCCCTGGGAAGATCTGCGTGTTGTGCGGAGGAATTCGTTGATCTTATTGATGCAGTCCTTCAGTTCACTCCTCCCCATAGCAGGGAACTTTCGTTGTAGTGTTGAGACCACAACGTTTTTTCACATTTTGCGGCAGTGCTCGCTTGCCCTTCGCTCCATCCCAGTTGGTGGTTTTGCTCCAGGCTTTATAGTGTTCCTCTGTGACGATGGACCTGAAGAGCAGGCATCCGTATCTGCCCACTTGGCCGTAGCTCTGTTGGTGAATCTTAGCGTGGTCTTCGGGACCAACATCACGCAAGGTCACGTCTGCGTGTTGACTAGGAACTTGGATGCTGTCGTTGAGTGTGACGGAGAGGGCCAATGGAGACATCTGCAAGGAGGACGTTTCTGGAGCTGGTGTCGAGGTGCACCTGGGGATTGGTCTCTCAGGCGTCGAATAACTTCTCTGCTCACGTAGCGTCGCCTGAAGTTTGCCGATTCCAGCTCTCATCTCCTGTAAATTGTCTCTGTGGCTCTCCAAGTGGCTGCCTCTCGGAGTTGTTGAAGCTCTCGTTTGAGGTTTTTGACCTCCGCTTTCAACCGATCATTCTCGGCGTCTCTCTCGGCTACTCGAGCTTTCTCTGCAAAATGTGTGAAAGTCATTAGGCTGGAAGCGTGTCTACTGTCAGTGACTAGTGCGAGAAGCGGGTTCTGTGTTGTAGGCTATGCATTTTTCCGACACTTGGCTGCAAGCTCCCCTCCCCCACCCCCTTCTTTCACAAGCAGTGCAGCTTTCTGAAGCGGTGCCTTTTGAAGCTAATGTAACAAATACCACCAATATTGTTGTGTGGCAATAAAAGTATCCAGGGTTTGCGCAAGTAGCCTAAATAGGCCTATATAAATAAATTAAGGACATACAATCCTTAAAGCTTAACGTAGCCTACATGTAGATTAATGTCCCAAAACGTCAACAAGTCGTTTTATGCGCTCATTATATATGGATTTCTATGAAACGTCACGAAAACATGCGTGCGCAACCAAGAGGCAGAAAGCACCATAGAACAGCATAGAGCAATGCAAAAGAGCAAAAGAATAAAATGTTTTTTTGTGCTGACAACTGCACCAATTCGAAATCACGATGGTTAGAGAATGTTAAATATGTTCAATATCCCTAACGGAATGCATGTCTTCGCCAAAAATGACAAAATACGATGTTATGTTAATAATGCAAATGAACGGCACACTTTGAAATATAGTCGGAAATGAGATGTTATCATCATTGAGACAACAGGGGTATACAATAAAATCCGATTGTAGCTTACAGCAGCCGGCTATTTAGGTTAAGTTTATAACGTTGTGGACGGCCACCAAGCGTCGTCTGCCCCACGGCTGCGGCACAGTCTTGAGTGACCGGATTCGTTTTCCTTTGTCATATGAATGCTGTCATTTTGTTAACATTACTGTTAAGGAGATGCTGTAGGCAAATGCTATATTTCAACCTCGTTAGTGTCTGGTTTCTGGGCAGCATTTTTATGTTCTGTTAGCAAGCGAACTTCTCATGACTACCGACAAAGTAGCCTACTGCCAGCTGACGAAGCTCTCATTTTAAAACATTACTGAGAGACAGGCACTATACAATCAAGAAATCTTGCCACTGAATCCAAAACTATGTTTAACATTATGTACAAAGCTTAGGCTACAGTGGATTAGCATGTTGCAGGGGCTGCTAAAAACAGAGAAACGCACTGAAAACTCGGCCAATCACAGCCCTTGCTGTCGAATGCGCCGTCCGGTTCGACCGTTGAACGCCACAGCGGACTATGCTGCCCCCAAGCGGCTGCAGTTGTCCTTACATGTCACCCAGCTGCGTGAATCACCATTATCGTGAATGAAGTGTCAATTTGTAACGGGGACCCTCTGTAACTTTCCCCGCTGTCTTGCCGTTTTAATGTTTTCCCGTAGAATATCCCATATTTTAATACTCTCATAACAGCCCTGCCATCGGGCCTGTCTCTGTGTTGCCCTGTTGCTACCCATTGCCCTTCCAACGAAACAGATGTCTTCAAATCATCGTTTTCCTTGCTTGAAGGCGAACTTAGAGTGATGTTAACCTATTTAAGTTTAACGGCGCGATTGTCGTGAGAGCACGATTCATTGGCGCTTGCATGTTCGGCCTTATGTCTACGTGCGCACCTGAGGCTACTCAGCTGCAAGAGAAATAATTTCCCCTGTTTGTATGTTCACTGCAGGTTGGCCTACCATAACTTACCAACTCTGCACTGTAGACCCTAACTGGCTATTTATATTTTTCTGTGAAATAAGCAAATGTATTTGTTCAACTTTATGAAGCAGAATTACGCATAGGCTACTTGGAACATAACACATTTGACAAAGGAAAGATGTATGTTGCTAGTGACAAAATATTAACTTTCAGTGTTTTACGATGTCTTTGTCATGGGGAAGTGTTTTTCCCCATGCATTTATTCTAGGCTACTGTCAGTGACTGCCGTGAGAGAAGCGGGTTCTGTGTTTCGTTCATGTCAGTGACTGACGCGAGAGAAGCGGGGTCTGTGTTGTGTTGCGTTGCGTTAATTTATTTTCATTGGGCATGCCGTGTCGTGCCGTCCACAGCTCTTCAGTTCTAACAAAGCCAAAATTACTCCTTTTGAAACAATGAGTGCAGGAAGTGCATTTGTATGGTTATATTGCTTGACGGGGGGGATCCCAAGCAGCTTTCAGCCATAAGGCTACTTTGAGAACATTTCAATTCACCCGACACTAATATTCAAAATGTTGAAAACTATTTCGGCATAGCCTATAAAGCAGTTTAATTAAATGGAATGTTAGTTGTAAACAAACGAGCTACTGAGGCTTGGCCTCACAGATGCGCTCGTGCCTTAGATGGCAGGAAAAATCTTCACGATAGGCCTATTAACTGACCACCCGATTCACGTTGGCTGGGGGGAAGGGGGGCCATCAGACATTTGTGCCCAGTTAATCTGGCCCTTTCCCCAACAAATCACACCTTCCCACCTCTGACAGCTTAAAAGAAGTCAAGAGGACTCTTAACTCACAGACCTATTCACAAACCTGCGGCATTTTGCCATGTTTTGAAATCCTATGCAGCTACAGGAGCTTCCAATCGTGAGGAAGCAATTTTGCATTGTAGGCATAACTAACATGCAATAACGCCACCAACAACAACCAAAACTAGGCTATTCATTGTCAACATGTAAATTAAATGTATCATTATTGTGAATCAAATTAAAATGTTCTCTTTTGCAAACGTAGGCATAGTAACAGAATAATTTAATAATGTTACAAAGATACTACATCAATCCGTATGTTTCATTAGGCTACTAGGCTATTTGTTTTGCCTTACTCTTGATTCATTTAAGCTAGGCCTTTTTATTCAGGGGCCGTATTCACAAAGAATTTTAAGGCTAAAAGTAGCTCCTAACTGGCGAATTTAGGAGCAACTCCTAAAAATAATGGGCGTGTCACTCCTAACTTTAGGACTCCTATTTTTTTTTCACAAAAAGTAATTCACGAAGCATTTTAGATCTAAAAGTAGCATCTAAGTCTGGGAGAAGTCGAGAGGACTCCTAACTCACTAAGACCTATTCATAAACAGCTTTTTGTGGCATTTTACGTTGCGATGTTTTTAAATGCATAACCTATGCGCAACAGGATCTTCCAATCCCGAGGGAACAATTTTGCATTCATAAAAGGGATGCAATAACGCCACCAACAACAACCAAAACTACTCATTGTTAACATGTAAATTAAATGTAACGTTTCAGTGTGAATCAAATTAAAATGTTTTCCTCTTAGCAAACGTAGCCTAAGCATATGATGACAGATTAATTTAATAATGTTGCAAAGGTAGGCTACTGCATCAATCCATAGGCCTATGTTTCATTAGGCTACTAGGCTATTTGTTTTGCCTTACTCTTTATTCATTTAGGCTAGGCCTTTTTATTCAGTTATTAATCATCTTCCGTCCTTCGCACTACTTGTGTAGCGCACGCATTCTAAGACCTGTCACCTGTCACTCATCATCGTAAGGGAGGTGTTTGGAATCATTCCCGCGTTACAATCATCAGCCAATCAAGGTGGTCACTTCAGTCAAGCTCGTGCATGAGTAATGACGTCATACATAGCAACGAAGACTCACTCCTAGTTTAGGAGTTGTCTGAAAGGCTTTGTGAATAACTTTTAAGAGAAAACTCCAAGCTAAAATCTTTTAGTGCGATTTAGGAGTAGCCTAGCCTACTCCTAGTGGTAAGATAAAAGCCTTTGTGAATAGCCTACGGCCCCAGTTATTCATCATCTTCCGTCCTTGTGTAGCGCACGCATTCTGAGACCTGTCACTCATCATCGTAAGGGAGGTGTTTGGAATCATGCCCGCGTTACAATCATCAGCCAATCAGCCAATCAAGGTGGTCACGCTTGCCCATTTACACAAATTAATGGTCGAATATTACTGATGATCATTGTTATTTAAGAACATGCAGTGTGCGTAGGGCACCAAAAACATCTTGCTCGTAAAAAAGCATCATACCGCATATTCTGGCGGGTCTGTTATTTAACCTACTTACTGTAGGCTGCGCAAACCACAGGCCTTTATTTTGGGCAAGCCTGCATTCGAGGCCTTCTGTTGAAGAATTTTATATAAAGCCTGCGCTAACAGTAATCCTCCTGCCCCTGATAGGCCTACCACTGTGGATAGTGTGGAATGTTCAAGTAATAACACAATCCAATGTGTGTCTCAATTGTCCCCCGCTGACCACCTCACACATTTCTCTAGATTTTGCAACAAACTTACATGACACAATGCCATAAAATATGCCAGTTTTAGGACACAGAATAATGTTTGTAATGATACCAGGTAGGCCTACGTTTAACAGTAACAAGTGTAATGAGCTATTCATTGTCAAAGGTGCATGGTGAAGTGAAATTCTTACTTTGGAAAACAAACATTTGCCGATATCATTGGATAGGGGATAGGCCTAGGCCTACTTGTTTATTTTTTGTGTAGCCTACAATGGCCAGTTCAGACAAAGCCGAAATTACTCATTTTGAAACATTTGTATGGTTATATTGCTTGACTTAAATCCCAGAGAGCAGGCTACCGCACCCCACAGTGATGGGCCTAGCGGTCTTACGCGTTCAGTGTGGGGTATAAACAAGCTGAGAATTTAGCGGTGTCACGTCTGCCTGTCACAGACGTGGGGAGCTGAAGCTTGGGATACAGTTACTACAGTAACAGTATTTTATTTGATTTCTTTTTTTCACGTTTATAAAGGCTTTGTTTGAATGCTGTTGGAACAAATAGTAGTTGATTATAAAGGCAACTTTCTGTTGATGATAGTGGAGATAACGTGTTATCCTGAGGCCTATACTTTGGAAAACAAACATTTGCCGATATCATTGCCGATCATCAGAATATTGCAACAGATTCTGTGTGTTCTGGACTGCAGGTCCAGTGGTTCTCAAACTTTTATTTCATTCCCCACTTTGATCAAGGGGAATGACTGATGATAGTGGAAATAATGTGTTATCCCGAGGCTTTTGTAAGTCAGCATCTCTGACGGTAGTCTACCCTATTAAAAATATAATAAAATTATTGCAGATGTATTTGTTTATTGTACAGAAAAATAAAAATGACATGTCAAGCAGTCAATTGACTACATTGCAGTCAAGAAGTAGGGCAAATTAAGACACTGTTTTGATTTGCGTAGTTGCATTACCCCCAACACTGACAATAACAAAGACAGCAAATTAAGATATTTTTTCGTTTTGTGGAGCGGCACCGGTAGGCTATCAAAGCAGATTTCGATTTTTGCTACCACCGTGTAGTCAAGCCTTAAGCCATACCCAAGTAGCCTTAATCGAGGTAATGTTTAATTATGCATGATTTATTTTGTTATTGAATTCGTAGGCTAGGATTCCTCTCGGTAACAATTATGTTTAAAGGTTGCCTAGCCTCCTGCTTTTTCAGAAGGGGCGGCAGTCAGGCTACTGACAGAGCGATGTACAGTGGCAGAGCGACGCACAGTGGCTGAAAGTGGTACTAAAGCTTCACGCAGCTTCACGCCTCGTAATGCGCGACTGAAGTGGCCATTTGAAAGCGATGCCCACTGTAAGAGCAGCAGAAGTGTTGTGTTTTCAGGACAACAACTCTGACAGAGGAAGTTCAGTAGCCAGTTGCAGAGGTAGGTACTGAGTCCCAGTTTGCTATTGAATGCTTTAAATGTGAATGCTATATACTTAATTAACCATTAACTAGATAAGCGTGGTTCTACATGTTGTCATCTAAAGGCAGTGTTTTGTAGGCTATTCAACGCATTATACGTCCATCACTCAGTTGTGGTGTAGGCCTGTGTCTTGAGTGATCGCTGTTCCTTTAACTGTCTGGGACTTTAAGTATGTTTTAACTCCATGCTGTTTTTATTGATGGACAGCACCATCTTGGATTTAGAGCTTTCTTACTGTTTAAATAAATGACACACCCACTTGCGTGGTTAAAGTAAGGAATTGTTTTTAGTAATTTTCTTGCAATTCTCACTTAACATTAGATACTAGGCCTAGGTTATATAAGAAAGCTTTGTTGCTGATAGGCTCATAATGTTATTATTGTACGGTTCTGGGTGATCGCAGTGCCAGCGTCAGCTGAATAAAACCTTACACACTAATCAAGTCCACAGTTAACACTTCCATCTGACACACTAATCAAGTCCACAGTTAACACTTCCATCTGACACACTCATCAAGTCCACAGTAAACACTTCCATCTGAAATAGATCTACTGCGGAGGTAAGATAAGTAGCCTAGGGCGAACTGAGAGATTTGCCTCCCAACAGAGTGAGTGGAGCATGAGAGCTGCTAGCAGAGTTACATGTAGCGCTCCTTTGCTATGCTAATATGATCAGATGAGTGTAGCGCTCCTTTGCTATGCTAATATGATCAGATGAGTTTAGCGCTCCTTTGCTATGCTAATATGATCAGATGAGTGTAGCGCTCCTTTGCTATGCTAATATGATCAGATGAGTTTAGCGCTCCTTTGCTATGCTAATATGATCAGATGAGTTTAGCGCTCCTTTGCTATGCTAATATGATCAGATGAGTGTAGCGCTCCTTTGCTACATGATCAAATATGATCAGATGAGTGTAGCGCTCCTTTGCTACAAATATGATCAGATGAGTGTAGCGCTGCTTTGCTACATGATCAAATATGATCAGATGAGTGTAGCGCTCCTTTGCTACATGATCAAATATGATCAGATGAGTGTAGCGCTGCTTTGACACATGATCAAATATGATCAGATGAATGTTGCGCTCCTTTGCTACATGATCAAATATGATCAGATGAGTGTAGTGCTGCTTTGCTACAAATATGATCAGATGAGTGTTGCGCTCCTTTGCCACATGATCAAATATGATCAGATGAGTGTAGCGCTCCTTTGCTACATGATCAAATATGATCAGATGAGTGACAGAAGCACTGGACATTTCACTAGCACCTCGTCCCATATGAGAAACGCTGCTCTGGTTCCCCTGGTAGCCTGCAGTAGATGATGTGTAAGAGCGCAAGAGCGCTGTTCACACACACACACAAACACACACACACACACAAACACACACATACAAACACACACAATTCACATTCACTCATCCAAACTGACGTAAAGAAGCGGGAGGCGCTGAAAAGCGCAGTGTTTGCATTGCATCATTGTGTGAGTGTGTGTGTGTGTGGGTGTGGGTGTATGTGTGTGTGGGTGTGTGTGTGTCTGCAAGTAGCAGAATATAGATCCTCTGTGTTGTGACACGAGAGAGTGCATATGTGTAGGAGACTCTATCAGTATGCCTCTATGAAGCTGTGTGTGTGAGTGTGTGTGTGTGTGTGTGTGGTGTGTGTGTGTGTGTCGGGCTAAAATAAGTTACACACACACATCCGCACACTCTAAAAAGTGACGTGTCAAAAGGACACATTGCCTGTGGGCTCAGGGACAACCCAACGCAACGCAATTTTGTATCAATTTCAACACAGAGGTTGTGTGGCTGGTCGGGTGAAAGCAGATCTCAGCTGTGTAACAAACAAAAAAACAAACAATCAAACAAACAAAGAGACAGGAAACAAACAAACAAAAAACGAGCATTTCTGAAATCTGTTTTTCACCCAGCCAGACACACACACACACGCATACACACACACACACACACACACACACACACACACACACATTGAAAAACTAGAAAGTGATTTTCTCTGTTCTGCGTTTCAAAGCCAATTGTGTGTAATTGTGCTGGGTAATGAGGGCCATTCTGGCCTTATCAACCAACTGGAGTGGTCAGCCTGCAGATAAAAGGAAATCATTAGCCAATTTCATCAAGGGTTGGGTTATACACACACACACACACACACACACACACACACACACGCACACACACACACACACACGCACAGGCACACACTCTCACATGTCTCCATGGCTACCCTTCTAAGTGAAGCCGGTGGGTCTGAAGGCTCTAATCGATGGCACTTGAATTCAACACACACCTTGAATTCAACACCCTGAGTCACAGGACCAGCCTCAGGGGGCGCTCATGTGCACTAAGTGTCCATTTGAGTACACTTACACATTATAATGCACACGAGCACCCCCTGAGACATTGTGCACTAAGTGTCCATTTGAGTACACTTACACATTATAATGCACACGAGCACCCCCTGAGACATTGTGCACTAAGTGTCCATTTGAGTACACTTACACATTATAGTGCACACGAGCACCCCCTGAGACATTGTGCACTAAGTGTACATTTGAGTACACTTACACATGCTAGTACACCTTGTGTACTAAGTGTCCATTTGAGTACACTTACACATGCTAGTACAACTTGTGTACTAAGTGTCCATTTAAGTACACTTACACATGCTAGTGCACATTGTCACCTCAGTCAGGGGTCGGATACACAAAGCCTTCTAGAGAAAAAAATACTTCTTAGGTGTTGCTTTCTTCTTTAGTCGTAAGACAAAAGTTTGAGAAGATTTGATATTCATGAATAAAGTAAATAACTTTTTTCTTGTGCTCAGAAAGAAACATGAGTTTCCTGAAAACAAAATTGTCAGCGTTGCGTGTGCATGTGTGTGTGCGTGTGTGTGTGTGTGTGTATGTGTGTGCGTGTTTGTCCATGTATGTTTGATAGAGTGTAATTTATGCAAACACATCCTTGTGTGTGTGCATTGTGTATGTGTGTAAGTCTGTGTGTGTGTGTGTGTGTGTGTGTGTGTGTGTGTGTTCACAGACAGAGGCACATCAATCAGCCATGTTAACCCCTAATCAATACCACAGCGACTCCAATCAGAGAATTAATCTCCATTAGTCTCAATGGTGAAAAGAGAGAGGGAGAGAGAGAGAGGGGGGGGTAGAGAGAGAGAGAAAGAGGGGGTAGAGAGAGAGATGAGAGAGAGGGAAAGAGGGGTAGAGAGAGATGATGGAGTGAGAGAGAGAGAGGAGGGAGAAAGAGAGGGAGAGAGAGAGAGGAGGGTGTTATCTGTCCTCTCCCCACCCTACGGGGGTTTATTCCCGGTGATTGTGTTTATTATTGTAAGATTAGTTCCTGCTACAGCAGGGCCGTTGTTCCCATGGTGCACTCTGTTTCCAGAAGTCCGCCTCTAAAAGGCCAGGGCTGTTTGAATTCCAGAGAGAGAGAAATAGAGAGTGAGAGAGAGGGAGAGAGAGAGAAGGGGGGGCATAGAGAAAGAGAGGGGGGCATGGAGAAAGACAGAGAGAGAGGGAGGGAGAGAAGAGAGGAGAAGAGAGCACCCTGTAAACACATCTCAAGAAAGGAGTGATAGAGAGAAAAGGAGAGAGAGAAAGAGAGAGAGATATGGGCATTGATCGCCTCTGAGTGTGTCGTGTCTGCACAATAACACCCTATTGATGTGCTGGAATTGCTTCTGAAGACAAATGCGGTGTGTGTGTGTGTGTGTGTGTGTGAGTGTGAGAGAGAGAGAGAGACAGAGTGAGCAATTGTGTGTGTGTGTGTGTGTGTGTGTTTGTGAATCTGTTGCTGGGCCTATGCTTGTGTGTATGTGTGTGTGTGCGGCAGTATGTGTGTGTGTGTGGTGTGTGTGTGTGCGTCTGTGTGTGTGTGTGTGTGTGTGTGTGTGTGCGTGTGGTGTGTGTGTTTGTGTGTGTGGTGTGTGTGTGTGTGTGTGCGGTGTGTGTGTGTGTGTGTGCGTGTGTGCTTGTGGTGTGTGTGTGTATGTGTGTGTGTGTGGTGTTTGTGTGTGTGTGTGCATGTGGTGCGTCTGTGTGTATTGATTGCTGGGATTGCCTGTGCGGGCAGGCCGATTGATATAATGAAAGGGGTTGAACCTGCAGGGCC
This sequence comes from Alosa sapidissima, assembly GCF_018492685.1. NCBI lineage: Eukaryota > Metazoa > Chordata > Actinopteri > Clupeiformes > Clupeidae > Alosa > Alosa sapidissima. Next base: position 40,492,351 of record NC_055958.1, on the reverse strand, counting down.
CTGTCTTGTCAGAGCTTGTGTTTGATTGGTCGACCTTGGCAGTCTGGACGTTTGCAATGACACCCTCACCTTTGTGTGTGTGTGTGTGTGTGTGTGTGTGTGTGGGCGGGCGGGGGGTTGTATTTCTGTACTGAAGTAAAGGGTGCAGGGTAGAGAATGTAGTGATATGGTGTGTATGTGTGTGTGCCTAGTATTCATGTATAGTATGTGTGTGTGTCAGGGATGGAAATTAAATATTTTTTTTTACCTGCCACTGTGGCTGGTGGATTCCAAACTTTTTTACCAGCCACTAGAGAAACGGCATGAAAATGTGATATCATGATTATAGTAGGCTACCCAAAATGATCACGGTAATCAGCATTATTGCAATACGACTAAAATGTGCTGAATTTTGCCCTAAACCTACCAGCTGTCCTCCAAGCACAGTAGCAACAAAACTAAAGGTCAATAGAACCTTCTGTCTTGTCATAAAAGTGGTGTGGCTCCTTTAAGACTCCGTTTCTGTGAGTTCTGGAGCATCCTATAATCCAACCCTCCAACTTGATCTAACTATTGTAGTCATCTGACTTAAATATTTACAGGTATCAAGGCTATATTTAACAAGTAGCATTTATTTTCTATTTGACCCGTTATGAAATCATGCACTGAACAATTTAAGCACAGCTCAGCTTTAAGAAACGTAATATGCATGCTTAGCATTTTGTGAAACTACATTGAAAATATATGCAATCTAGGCGATATTGTTAACATTTATTTTGTATTTGGCCTTATCGTGTATGACAAAAGCCCAAAGTTGGAGACCGTGTAAACATTTGCTTCAATTTCAAAACCGGATTACTCTGGAACGGCTATAACTTGTATAAGGGAATGCTTTACACCTTTGTGTTCGGTAAGTTCTGCTGTTTATTCTGATATACGTTTTTATTTTCTTGAATGAAAAGTTTGTGAGATATTCCACCACGACGAATGGGTGTGGAGATGTCCGTCTGTCTGCCTCATAGGTCTTAATAGCAGCGTGTCGTGGGCCGGATTAAAATAGCTATACGGGCCAATTCAAAAGAGAACTATTTAGGTGAGAATATTAGCCTGTGAAGATATAACGCAGATCCACAGATCTCACTAGATTTATGTCTATGCAGTCATCCTGAAATAATCTAGCAGTGGCACATGAAAGCATAGTGACAGTTTCTTAATGGTAGTGACGTGAAAGTGAAGCACTGCACCAGTGCCTATAGGCTATGCTGCTGTGGCGGCTCACTACGAGTTGTAGAACTTCAAATCAGCGCGATTTACCCTTATAGGCTGGTAACGTTAGGCTACATGATCCCTACAGACACTTTCTTAATTTTTTAACCGTCAATAAGTATGAAAATTAGACCGGATCTGACTATTTGTGGTACGCTAGCTCTAGGGCCTACCCGCCACAGTGGCTGGTAAGTTGACCAAATTCACCCGCCAGCACACAAAACTACCGGCATTTGGCGGGGGGCGGGTGGTTAATTTCCATCCCTGGTGTGTGTGTGATTTGTATGTGTGTGTGTGTGTGTGTGCGTAGTATTCATGTATAGTGTGTGTGTGTGTGTGTGAGAGTGTGTGTGTGTGTTTGTGTGTGTGTGTGTGTGTGTGTGCGTAGTATTCATGTATAGTGTGTGTGTGTGTATTTGAGAAACACAGTGTGTGTGCATGCATGTGTGAGTTCTTCCACCAGAACTTGTGTGTGTGTAACCTGTATTGTGTTGTACACACGGCTACTCACCAGCAAACAGCGGCACCACAGATCGGGAGTTGAGCACGCTAGCAATCGAGCTAAAAGAACTAGCACTCTGCAGCAACTCAGATCAGGAGTTGAGCACGCTAGCAATCGAGCTAAAAGAACTAGCACTCTGCAGCAACTCAGATCAGGAGTTGAGTGCAAGGACGGACTGCGACAAAAATTTGGTCCTGCCATATTTGGCCCAATCAGCCCTTAAATCGGTCCGGCGCACCTAATTAAATACAAAATCCTGAGCAGAGGTAGCCATGGAGCACATGATCTCCATATTCAAGTATACAAGCAATTATGAAAGAAGAGTTTCTGCTAGAATTCAAAGTATCATTTCAAATTATTCAATAGGCTACATTTAAACTAGGCATGCAATGCTCAATCGATAGCAGCACCAACATGACTATGTGTTAAGAGCTAAAGGACCTGTGAGTGTGTGTGTTTTGGATATGCTGATTTTGTGAGTTTGTGTGTGTGTGTGTGTGTGTCTGTGTGTTCCTATTAGGTTTGGACACTGCAGGAGTGCATCTATCCCTCTGAAAAAGAAGGGATAGAGAACTGAACAAATGAACAAACGACAGGAAACAGGGAGAGGGAGAGGTGCAGACACAGTCCTTCAGCATGTGAAGTTGTGAAGTGTGTGTGTGTATGTATGTGAGTGTGTGTGTGTGTGTGTGTGGTGGGTTTGTGATATGTGTGTGTGTGTGTGGTGTGTTTGTGATGTGTGTGTGTGTATGTGTGTGTATATCTGTATGTGTGTGTGTGTGGTGTGTTTGTGGTGTGTGTGTGTGTGTGGTGTGTGTTTGTGGTGTGTGTGTGTGTGTGGTGTGTTTGTGGTGTGTGTGTTCCTATTAGGCTTTCTGCAATCTGCGTGTGTGAGTGTATTCAGTAGCTGCACTCTCTCTCTCTTTCTCTCTCTCTCTCACACTCACACACACCCTAGTGCTGGTGGTTGTTGTATCCCCCTATAAATGATGCTGGTGATAAGCGCCTGTGTGTGTGTGTGTGCTGGTGGTTGTGGTATCCCCATATAAATGATACTGGTGATTAACGCTTGTCTCCTGTTCATTAGCCAGCTAATCTGGTGCGCCAGGGGAGTGTTATCATTAAGCAGGGAGAGATAGACTCACTATAATACACACACACACACACATACACACATCTTCACTTACAGTACTCACACATACACAAACACACACAGACACACACACACACACTTCACTTACAGTACACACACACACTTACAGTACTTACAAACACACACACACACTGCGTTCTTCTGCTCTTGCTGCTGGAAGAAGATTAGCTCTGATCCCCTTCCCATGACTCATTTGAGAGTGTAATTATGGCTGTTCATTAGCACACAATGGCCACAGCCCCTGGGCCGCCACACCAGCATACAACACACTTTATTACACGGCTCTTCAGAATGCTCCACAACGCTCCATCTCCCCACTCCAGCATACAACACACGGCTCTTCAGAATGCTGTACAACGCTCCATTCCTTCAATGGGCCTTTCCAATGTTGGGAGGTCTGATGATGTTGTATAATAGACTGCTGTCATTGCTATCTCCGTGGCAGGTCTGATGATGTTGTATATATAATAAGTGCAATTAAGCATTAGTGCCCCAGAACAGGATGGCTACTCAGTGCAATTAATAAGTGCAATTAGATAGATAGATAGATAGATAGATAGATACTTTATTGATCCCCAGGGGAAATTCAATTAAGCATTAGTGCCCCAGAACAGGCTGGCTACTACAGGTCTGATGATGTTGTACATATAATAAGTGCAATTAAGCATTAGTGCCCCAGAACAGGCTGGCTACTCAGTGCAATTAATAAGTGCAATTAAGCATTAGTGCCCCAGAACAGGATGGCTACTACAGGTCTGATGATGTTGTATATATATATTAAGTGCAATTAAGAATTAGTGCCCCAGAACAGGCTGGCTACTACAGGTCTGATGATGTTGTATATATATTAAGTGCAATTAAGCATTAATGCCCCAGAACAGGATACTTGGCCTTTTCCCTCACATCTCTGGTCCGTCTTTCTCCTCTTTAACTCGGCAATCTCTGGGTAGCCTATCAGGGCCCATTTCAGTTCTTTTCTAGGACCGGGCTCATTCCTACTCTCTGGGTAGTCTTTATGGCTCATTCCAGTTGACTCTTGCACGATCCTGCGAAACACTTCAAGACCCTGGCCAGAGACCTCTAGTGTGTGTGTGTGTGTGTGTGTGTGTTCAAACACTTCAGGACCCTGGCCAGAGACCTGGCCAAACACACTCTTCAGATGGTGAACTAGGGAACAGTATCTAATACATCAGACTCTTTGAGTATAGAAGGAGAACGTAGTAGATTACAGCCCTGGTGTGTGTGTGTGTGTGTGTGTGTGTTTCTGCAAGTGTGTGTGTGTGTGTGTGTGTGTATGTGTGTACATACCATGTGTGTTTGTGTGTATCTGTCTGTGTGTGCCTCTGTGTTTGTACCAGTGTGTGGCCATAACGCAGTTGATTTTCTCTGTTCAAGGTTGCAGTGAAGAGTAGGTGACCTGCCTGTCAACACCACAACTCTCCTGAATGAACTGGAAACAAGGCACTCACAAAACTAATCTCACATCCACTCACGGAGCGTGTGTGTGTGTGTGTGTGTGTGAGAGAGAGAGAGAGAGAGAGAGAGAGAGAGAGAGAGAGAGAAATCCTGTAGGGAACAGACATTGTAGGGAATTGGGAGTTATTGTGTTGAGGTTGAGGGAGTGTATCTTTGTGAGACTGTGTGTGTGTGTGCGTGCGTGATATCCTATGGGAAATGGAGGAAGAAGGTAATTGGGAGCTAGAGTACTGAGGTTGAGTGAGAAGGAGAGAGAAAGTGAAGTGGAATGACATCATTTCCTGTGACTGATGTAGTCCCTCTCTGCCATGTCCTTTTTATTTGTGAGGTACAGAGATAGAGAGAGGAGAGGATAGAGAGAGAGAATTGAATTTTCAAAAACTCTTTATTACAATCTTAAAAATACATCAAGATCAACTTGACACTATACTCAAAAAGTAAAAGTTAGGAAAGTTAAATAAAGTAATGTGCAATCTGTAGCTTATCATTCTCAACAATACACATCACGCTGTTGTAGCACCATTTTTCCTCAAAAACATCAAGAATTTTCATAGATTTATAAAAATGAAAATCAATCAACATACGACACCTTACAAGAATAGAAAACACCATTAGGATATCAACATCTACATCCTGCTCAACTTTCCTTTTACGACTAACATATATCGCCATCTTTGCTTGCCCAAGCAGAAAGTTTAGGAGCTGACACTTGAAGCGATGCTTTTGTACATATTTAAAACCAAAAATGAAAATCTCCGAAGAGAAACTTTCATCAAACTTAAAGAAAAGTGCCATCAAAACAGCAAAAAGAGGTCTGAGCCTCTGGCAGTGCATAAAGGCATGGAATACAGTCTCCCTTACAGAACAAAAAGGGCACCCCTGATCAACCATTGGATTTAAAACAGAAATAAAAGCATTCACTGCTATTGCACCATGCAGAATACGCCATTGTAGATCGCCAGCTTTTTTAGTTAATGGTGACTTGTACAACGCACGCCATTGTGGTTTGACATCATTTTCAACCTGCAACACTTCACGCCAGGGTGTATCCACCCTCTTGTCCAGAGACCTTTTATTTAGGGAGAGAACACACAGTTTGTACAATGATTTACTAGTTGCAGCTGTAGGACCCAGGAAAACTAAACTATCTGGGAGTAAGAAGCAACCAGTGCAACCTGTTAAATCTGGAAGTAGAGTAAGTCTGGGAAAGGGGTCATGGCAGTCAGGACTACACTCCCCCCCAAAATAATCTCCAAGCAATTGCATCTCCTCCCCAGTTAGGAGAGACCGCCATTTCCCAAGTAGCTGATCAACTATCCTAATGGACTTCACACCTAAGTGCTGAGCTAAAGTATGGCTATTACTGATATCAGGACCAGCAAACTCTACTAGATCCCCAAGGGTTGTAACTCCAGAGCTGATAAGCTTAGAAGTAGGTACCAGGGACAAGTCCTGACTCACATCAAGAACCGAACCATGAATCAGAGGCTCCTTTAACAACCAGAATAATGAGCTTGTCTGTCGTGGGCGTTGAATTATAAACAGAGACCAGACTTTGAACAGATTCTTATAAAATGCAGGAAGTAAATTAAAATTCATTCTATTTGGATTAAACCAGAACAAAGACCTATCTAAGCCCAACCCTTCAAAAAGTTGTAAAATACAACAGGCTGCAGCTTTCCAGCTTGAGTCCAGTGATCCTGTGAGAAGACGCTGTACAAACTGCAGACGGAAGGCAGCAGTTCGACTCTGTAGATGAATAAGTCCATGTCCACCATCCTCCTTAGGCAGATATAAAACACTCTGAGGTACCCAGTGTAGATTGTCCCAGAAAAAATCAACCAGGACTGACTGAATCTTCGGTAGCAGGTTTGAAGGAGGATCCACACAAGCCAGCCGATGCCAAAGAGAGGATGCAACCAGGTTGTTAATAATGAGAACACGCCCCCTGTACGAAGTAATACTGAAAAGAAATTTCCATTTCTCTAGACGACCTTTAACTTTTTCAATTACCCCATCAAAATTCTTTTGAATAAAAGCATCATCACCTAAGAAAACACCCAGGTATTTAAAACCACCCCTATTCCAAACTAAGCCATCAGGCAGACCAGGTTCGCCACTCACCCAACTCCCAACCAGCAAGGCTATGCTTTTTGACCAATTTACCTTTGCTGAAGAAACAACCTTAAATTCATTGCAAATTTTTAAAAGCGTGTCAACATCTCTCTGGCCATTAACAAGGACAGCCACATCGTCAGCATAAGCTGACAATTTAAAAACATCATCACAGTTAGGGATTTTCACTCCAACAATCTCCTTCCTCAACCTTACAAGGAAAGGTTCAATAGCCAGACTATACAGCATGCCCGACAAGGGACATCCTTGACGGACACCTCTGTATACCTTAAAAGGAGCGCACAAGTCACCATTAACCTTGAGAATACTTTCAATGTCACAATACAATGCTTTGATCATTCGAATAAAATTGGGGCTGAAACCAAAGGCTGACAAGGTATTCCACAAATAATTATGCTCAACCCTATCAAATGCCTTTTCTTGGTCAATTGAAACCACACCAAAATCCAGATTGAAGTATTTGCCAATATAGAAGACATCTCTGATGAAGGAAACATTGTTGTGAATCAATCTGCCTGGCACACAGTAGGTCTGGTCAGGGTGGATTACCTGCTCCAAAACCTCCCCAAGTCTATTTGCTAAAACTTTAGACAGCAGTTTGTATTCAGAGCAGAGGACTGACACCGGCCTCCAGGACCTTATATCTGTCAGGTCTCCCTTTTTTGGCAGTAAAGTGAGCACTGCTCTACGGCAGCTCAGTGGCAGCACCCCTCTGGTGATGCTGTCTCTCAGAACAGCAAGCACATCTGTGCCCAACTCTGGCCAAAAGGACTTATAAAAGTCTACTGGCAGGCCATCCACCCCAGGTGCTTTGCCACTCTCCATACTGTGGAGGGCTCTCTCCAGCTCCTCTAGGGTCAACACCCTTCCAAGGGCTGTGTTTGCCTCTTCAGATACCTTAGGTAGGTCACAAAGAAAAGCCTTGTCAGTCGCCTGATCTTGTGGATTTTCGCTGTTATAAAGCTCCTTATAAAAATGTACTGCTCTATTGCGTATTTCTGGAGAATTAGAAAGGATTCTCCCATCTTCAGACCTCAAAGCATGAATGAACTTCCTCTGTCCATTCTTTACCTCCAAGTTAAAAAAGAATTTTGATGGTACATCCATCAGCTCCACACTCTGGAAGCGGGACCTGACCAGAGCTCCCTGTGCCCTCAAACCTAAAAAGTCAGCCAATGTTTTCTTTTTTGAGTTAAGAATTTCAGTGGGTGCCTGATCACCCGTTTGTTCTGCCAGATTTTGAAGTTCGATTATTTCCTCCTCTATTTTTTTCATTGAGAGTGTTATGTTCCTTGTGACATTGGCTGTATACTCCTGGCAGAGTTGTTTTATTTGTACCTTGGCACAATCCCACCATTGCTGCAAAGACTTATAACAGGATTTCGTGGTTCTAAATTCCTTCCAGAAAAAAAGGAAGACTTCTCTAAAATGGCCATCAGCCAACAAATTGGTATTAAAGTGCCAGTAGGCACTTTTTGGTTTTACAAATTCTAGAAATAAAGAACAGAAAACCAAACTATGGTCAGAAAAGCCAACTGGAATTATTGAACATTTCCTGAATAGACTACGCTGATGTTTGAAACCATAAAACCTGTCAAGTCTTGCAAGAGACAAACAATTATTATATGAGTGTGCCCAAGTATATTGCTTCTGTTCACCATGAAAGTTCCTCCAAATATCACTAAGATCATTGGACTTCATAATCTCTACAAGCCGTCTACGAGAGGGCATGTGCGGCTCGACATGATTTCTGTCAAAATTTTGTGCAGTACAATTGAAATCTCCTCCAAGGATAAGAATATCCTCTGAACAGCAATTTTTTATAACATTTCCAATAGTATTTAAAAACAGCATTCTATCTGTTGCCAGTGTAGGAGCATAAATGCAAATAAACACAAAAAAACGATTTTCAAACTGGGCTCTGACCTTTAAAAGTCTTCCTTCTATAACGTCTTCAACATCAAAAGTGATGGGAATAAAGGACTTAGAAAACAGAACTGCAACCCCACCACTAGTAGAAGTACCATGACTAAGTATGGACAGACCATCAAACTCCTGAGCCCAAGCAGCTGCATTAGACGCATCACTGTGCGTTTCTTGCATAAAGAGCACATCAAACTTATTCTGTCTGATTGTTTCAAACACAGAGAGCCTCTTAATTTTTTCTCTTGCGCCATTTACATTTAAAGAAGCAACACGAAATTCACCCATCATTATAAAGAAAAAATAAAAAAATAAATATAGACATAAGCAATCAGCCATCCTAGGACACAAAGTGGAAATTGTTTTTAACATGTCATCGTTGGCATTCAGTAGAACATTGAGTTTTGTGAGAATCTTTTTTAGACGAAATCCTTCTTGATCAGTGATGCTACCATCACGCATAAATGCTCGTGATTTGTTCATAAACTGTTCAATGTCAGGAAAAAATTCGTCTACCCGGACCTTCCTAGAATGTTTTGTGTCCTTAAGGAATTTCTTTATATCCTCCACTCTATAATTGCGAGTGCGATAGCCGCTTAGTCGCAAGCTGCAGGTTACACTACAGTCAGAAAGATCACTTTCACTCTCATTATCAGTCAATTCTATATGAGCGCGTCCCCCTTTATTCTTTATAATGCGCTTTCTTTTTCCTTTATTCGACGGTGCTTTAAACACATTATTGTCCTCCTCCAACACGGAGGTTTCCATGTCTTCCATAGCGACGGAAACCTCCCCATTAATGGCATCATCATTGCTCCCCTGACAGTTCTGAGAATCAGTGATAGTCTCCCCCAAAAGTGCGGAAAGATCCTCCCCATCAGCCGATCTAACATCGTGATTTTCCCCGTGCCCTTGGACTGAATTTAACGTTAAATCAGGAGTTTGGCTCTCCGGCCCACTAGCAGAGGTAGCAGCCTCCTCCTCATTATTTGCACCAAAGTTAACATTAGGTTCGTTGTTGGTCTCTTTAGACGTTCCCTCTGCCACATCACCCCTAGACTCATTGCTATTTTCACTGTTTCCACTATTATTCGTGTCATCCTTTTTATCAGGACACGCGCGCACGAGATGCCCCGATTGTCCACAACCAAAACATTTCATAATGCTAGTTGTTGCATAAATCACATAATTAAAGTTATCCACAGTCACATTAATTGTCAAGTCCAATTCATCATTGTTATTCTTAAGGATCATGTAGGCTACACGAAACGCCTGAAGGACACTATATGTTTCAACAACGGAGATTTACTCGCAATCGGGATTTTTTTAATTGTTGAGACCACTTTGCCATAGCGCGACAGTGTTTGTCCTAGAATCTCATCAGAAATGAATGGGGGGACATTAGACAAAATGACTTTCTTGGAAGGCGTAGAAAGAGGGGCAACAGAGGTAAAAACGCCATCTATCACCACGCCATTCTCCGTCAGCTGATTGGCAAACTCAATTGATTTTAAGAAAAGCACAATCGCGTTGTTCATGCGAGATGCTGATACGATATTCTCATGACCAACAATTTCTCCGGCAGCCAAACTACAATCCTCAACACTGGCTGCCGATGCTATTTTAACAGCATGACGCCGAGTTAGTTGACCAAAAATCTCTGCCATGATTCCAGCACAAGACTGGAGGCAGTCGCTTTAGGGGAAAACCCCCTGTTTATTGCCAGAAAACTAAACCAAGCAAAAACCTTTAGTACTCCAGCAGAAAGTAATAGATAGAAAGAAAGAAAATAGAAGTAAAGTGAGAAATAGAGATTTAAACAGAACACTCGTTCGCGTTCGCGGTACAGCGACCGAAACACCATCCACTCACCACTGACTCCGCCCACTCACACCAACCATGCGCACAGAGAGAGAGAGAGAGAGAGAGAGAGGAGGATAGAGAGAGATTAGGAAAGAGAGAGGAGAGGAGGATAGAGAGAGAGATGAGGAAAGAGAGGAGAGGAGGATAGAGAGAGATTAGGAAAGAGAGCGAGAGGAGGATAGAGAGAGTTGAGGAAAGAGAAAGGAGAGGAGGATAGAGAGAGATGAGGAAAGAAAGAGAGGAGAGGAGGATAGATAGAGAGGATAGATAGAGAGAGATGAGGAAAGAGAGGAATGGAGATAAATATTGTGTCGGTCCAAATAGATGAAGGCAATAAACATTCTTCTCCTTCCTTGAAATATCCAAATCTATGTGAAATCTGTGTGTATGTGAGTGTATGTGTGTGTGTGAGTATTGAGTATGGGGGGGGGGGGGGGGTTATAGCTTAATTAGATCCTCTGAGGGACAAATAAAAAGGAAACACAGAGAGATTGAAGAAGAGTGAAATGATAGAAAGTCAGAGGAGACCGAATTTATGGGCAGAGGAATCAGCATCTGTCTCTGAAACACACACATATATATTTATGGGCAGAGGAATCAGCATTTGTCTCTGAAACACACACATATATATTTATGGGCAGAGGAATCAGCATCTGTCTCTGAAACACATATATATTTATGGGCAGAGGAATCAGCATCTGTCTCTGAAACACACACACATATATATTTATGGACAGGGGAATCAGCATCTGTCAGTGAAACACATATATATTTATGGGCAGAGGAATCAGCATCTGTCTCTGAAACACACACATATATATTTATGGGCAGAGGAATCAGCATCTGTCTCTGAAACACACACATATATATTTATGGGCAGAGGAATCAGCATTTGTCTCTGAAACACACACATATATATTTATGGGCAGAGGAATCAGCATCTGTCTCTGAAACACATATATATTTATGGGCAGAGGAATCAGCATCTGTCTCTGAAACACACACACATATATATATTTATGGACAGGGGAATCAGCATCTGTCAGTGAAACACATATATATTTATGGGCAGAGGAATCAGCATCTGTCTCTGAAACACACACATATATATTTATGGGCAGAGGAATCAGCATCTGTCACTGAAACACATATATATTCATGGGCAGAGGAATCAGAAT
>NC_055958.1:40473375-40475875 GCF_018492685.1 Alosa sapidissima | reverse complement strand
ATCTATCTATCTATCTATCTATCTACCTGTGCACACACCTTGGAAACTACATGATAATGATGATGGTAGTTGTGAATAGTAGCAACCAAAGTCTGAAGTACCATCACAGAGGCTAGCTACTGGTGTTTCTTACTGCAGCTTCTTCTGCTGTGTAAGTAGTTAATGTTAGTCTTTTCACAACAGCGACACCTCTGTTCAGGAGAATATTGCAACTAGTGTTGCGACCACCACGCGCGAGTATAAATGGTTACGGCGCTTCTGTGACGTCACATTGTCGCGCTACTGGTCGGGTGCGTCGAGTATGTGGGACGTTTAAGATGGGGAGTTTGTTTGGGGAATGTGTTGCCTTTGGGCGCATATCGCCATCTAGCGTGGCGGAGTAAAACATTAATACTTTGGCCTACGACAGTGTTTCTCAAACTTTTTCAGACGAAGGACCACTTAACTAACCCTAGTTTAAAAAAAAAGAAAGATTAGACCTACTTCACCAGTATATTAGTCTACACAATAGGCCTACTCACAGAACCACCTTGCTTATTGTCTTTGCTTATTGTTTTAGAGGATTCATATGATTAAAACTGGCATATCTTACATAGACAGTGTTGCAGAACTGTTTGGATTTACATACAAGTTGGTTCAATATTGCAAACAACTCATCTATATTATATTTTACCACGTCTGCTCGCGGACCACTTGGGATAGCTTGCGGACCACCAGTGATCCCCGGACCACACTTTGAGAAACACTGGTCTACAAATATGACCGTGGTCCAGTCGAATCTTTTACTGTCTATGGTCAAATCCCAGCCGAGCTATAACTGTAGCTCGACTTACCTGTGCATGTAAACATACTAACTGACAAAAAATCAGAATGAGTAATTATAACAGACGAGTAGCCCTGTGGACACAAAGTGCAAAGACAATAAGCAAGGTGGTTCAGTGAGTAGGCCTATTGTTTAGACTAATTACAGGCTACTGTTGAAGTAGGTATAATCTTTTTTTTTTTTTAGCTAGGGTTAGTTAAGTGGTCCTGAAACTGAAAAAGTTTGAGAAACACTGTCGTAGGCCAAAGTATTAATGTTTTACTCCGCCTCGCTAGATGGCGATATGCGCCCAAACATAACACATTCCCCAAACAGACTCTCCATCTTAGCCATAGCTAACTTGCTAGCAAACTTTACATATTAGCTTACTTGCTAGCAAACTTTGCATCATCAGTCTAACTAGTTAAATAGTTGACATTACATGATGAACATTTTCGAATGGACATTCTGGGGGATGTTAATATGTATGAGAGAAGCTTCAACTTCTGGGTATGTAGCATTGTGGCATAAAGCTAGGTAGTTAGCTTGAAATCACCAGTGTTCCATGTAGTTCCATGTAGTTTCGTGTTGCAGCCACAGGGTTGCAGCAACAGCACGTAGACTAGCCTACAGGAAAACTGTTGCATATGAACTCATTCGCAATATTTTGAAAACGTAACAGCTAGATATTCTGTCTTCTCATTTTGTAGATGAAAATGAAGAGAGATTTTATCTTAGTTTTTATTTCATGCAAAACATTTTAGTCTCGTCTTTTTTCGTCAAAAATAATGCATCTTAAGATAGTCTTAGTCAGTGTTTCAGGACATTACTGCCGTCTCGTCATCGTCTCGTCTTAGTCTTGAAAAAAAAGGTCGTTGACGAACATATTTCCTCTCATCTCATCTGACGAAATTAACACTAGAAGGGAGGGAGAACACACTGCCTTTAAGAGAGAACCTTACTAAGTGCACACATATGCACACATACACACACACACACACACACACACACACACACACACACACATACAAAAGCACATAAGACAGGAGTGGAAGGTCTCTGTTTGTGCTGTTAAGTTCTAATATGATTCATTTACTAATATCTCCATAATTGAACACACTCACTCACACACACACACACACACATACACACTCACACACACTCCCACACACATACAGACACACACACTCACATACACACTCACTCTCACACACACACACTCTCTCACACACACACACACACACACACACACACACTCATTCACTTATATCTCCATAATTGAACATTGTAAGATGTAATGAATCCACTCCTTGGGAATACACAATGATGGTGCTTTAATTAGTGGTACTAATTGCATTATGATTACTTATTCACTGTAAATACAAAGGGGTTTGATCGTATTTGCAATCAAACCCCTTTTTATCACAGGAATTACAACAGTGTCTGTTAGACAGTATTGTAGTCAAGAACACTTAGGTTCATTCATAGCAACCAGAGCTAGTGAGTGGAGCTGAGCGATGCGAATATTCCGCTCCTCGCTCAGGTGGCTGTTCACTCGGCTGCTCCGCTGAAATTAGCGTCAGGTCGCTCCGCTCAATAATGCTCCCCACTCCACTTAAAAATCCTCCCGCTCCAGTGAAATCGCTCCACACTCGCTCCAATTTAAAAGTGCTCTAAGCGATGCTGGGTAACGTCACT
>NC_055958.1:40455875-40468375 GCF_018492685.1 Alosa sapidissima | reverse complement strand
TTGCTGCTCTCATTTCTTCATTGTATGTGGCTTCTTATTTACTTTTTATATTGTTTACTTGAATGTTATGTTTGTCTGTGGACTTAATTGGTAGAATATGTCTTGTCTCCACCGTGGGATAGTGGGAAACGTAATTTCGATCTCTTTGTATGTCTTGACATGTGAAGAAATTGACAATAAAGCAGACTTTGACTTTGACTTTGATGTTAGAACCTTTTTATAAGCAATAGAGAGAAAGAAGTGTGAAGTGAAATGTGTACTTTGGATGAAATAAACTTTTCAATATTTTGCAAAGTTTGTCTGTGTAAATTTGATCAGCAGTAGAGTGCTTCCTTATAATACATTTAAAAGGGTACAATATTATAATTATACACATGCTATTAATTATTAATGATAATGTCAATAATAGTAATAGTGTCCTGAAGGTTTACAGTGCTGTTACTGTAAATTGAGATACAGTAGTGAAATGTCTACCAGTACAGCACCAACAGTCAGGAAACAATGTATGTGGGTCTACCTTTGCGGTAAATCATTTTGTTGACGTTTGCAGGTGTTGCTGCTTTTGTTTATCACAAAAAGATTCAGTTTCGTCTTCCCATCTCGTTGCTGATTGGCCTGACATTTGTCTTGTCCGGGGGAAACAGTTATGAACTATGGTGTTCCAGGCTAGATCTTCCTAAAAGAAAATCTAGGTGGACAGTGCCAGGCTAGAGAACACACATACAGACAGAGAGAGAGAGAGAGAGAGTGAATACACACACACATACACACACATACAGACAGAGAGAGAGAGAGAGTGAATACACACACACATACACACACATACAGACAGAGAGAGAGAGAGAGAGTGAATACACACACACATACACACACATACAGACAGAGAGAGAGAGAGAGAGAGTGAATACACACACACATACACACACATACAGACAGAGAGAGAGAGAGAGAGTGAATACACACACACACACACACACATACAGACAGAGAGAGAGAGAGAGAGTGAATACACACACATACAGACAGAGAGAGAGAGAGAGAGAGAGAGAATACACACACACACACACACACACATACAGACAGAGAGAGAGAGAGAGAGTGAATACACACACACATACACACACATACAGACAGAGAGAGAGAGAGAGAGAGAGTGAATACACACACACACACACACACACATACAGACAGAGAGAGAGAGAGAGAGTGAATACACACACACATACACACACATACAGACAGAGAGAGAGAGTGAATACACACACATACACACACATACAGACAGAGAGAGAGAGAGAGAGTGAATACACACACACATACACACACATACAGACAGAGAGAGAGAGAGAGAGTGAATACACACACACATACACACACATACAGACAGAGAGAGAGAGAGAGAGTGAATACACACACACACACACACAAACAGGGGCCTTTGCCTCAGACCTCTTTAAAAAAACTGCTCAGGAACAAAAAGCAATTTCAGCCATAATTCCACAACACACACAATAATCCTCCAAGCGATTCCCTAGATACATGGCTCAAGGTATGTGTGTGTGTGTGTGTGTGTGTCAGTGTGCGTGCGTGCGTGCGTGCATGTGTGTGTGTAACAGCAAGATTTTGAGTTTGTCAGCACATGTTCATGTGTGATTTTCTGATTGTGATTGTGGGAGTGAGAGAGGGAGAGAGAGGGACAGAGAGAGAGAGAGAGAGATAGTGAGAGAGAGAGAAGAGAGAGAGAGAGAGCCATTACCATCTCACCATTAGACAACATATTGAGTTTCATGGTGTAGCAATACTTTTTTGAACAATAATTGCTAGTTTTTTTGACCACCTCTTTTAGTCAAAATAGCTCCCATATTGATTTGTACCAGGGGTGTCACTAGACCTAGAACTGCACTGGGGCATGCTCCCTGTAAATACCTCAATCTGGTGCATTTTGAAAAGAAATTTAGAGGTTGGACTTGCTTATTGTTATCTGTGGATGGAAATATTTAAGCTGTAGCCTAAACTGTTTTGCACTTCAGAATCTTAACCAGGCCATTACATTGTTCTTTGCCAGACCCTTAATCTTTCTAGATTATCAAGGTCTGGATTTTCCAGGCTATCTTGTTGTTGCCTATGGATAGAAATATTTGAGCTGTAGCCTAAACTGTTTTGCACTTCAGAATTATAACCAGGCACACACAGGTGGGATAGTTATGATCATCCTGCAATAAGTTCACAACATATTTGCTGAGTTTCACATTAAGAAATGGTCAAAATAGTGTACATTTCAGCACTCCATGTTACATGTACACTGAAGACAATGAGGCCTTGACTGGAGCTAAGAATGGTTTGTATATCAAATCTATCATGGGCAGATTTACCCCATCCAGCAGGTCAGGTCAGCTCTTTGCCTCTGATGAAAATTTAGGCAAATTGGCAAAGTTTTGTAAAAGCACTCAGTATTACAATGTAACAACTATATGTAGGTACCCACAAATACATAATGCAAGTACAATGATAGTACCTGATAGTACATGTTGTTACACAGGTTGTACCACTGTACCTAATTAGGTAGGTACACTGTAACAGCGACACATTAAAATAAAGTGTTACCTAAATAGCAAACTAGTAATTACCTAACCCTTTGTTAATATTTGTTAATTGTTACTAAAATATCTATTTGGCACAATTTAACATACAGATTTTATGCAAACAACTAATATTGAATTAATGATGGAAAAACTATTAACCCTTTAGGCGCCAGAGGTTTTTTTCCGAAACGATCAATTTTGACATCTTCATTTCAAAAGGCTATATCTTAAAAGTGATAAGAGATAGAGACTTTCTGTAAATTAGAGAAATATTAAGGATGACCCAAAGTTTATGTAGAGATTAAATGTTTATATCTAATTTGCATATTATGACGTCATATGGTGGCGGCCATCTTGGATTATAGAATTTTCATGAAAAGTCGCATGTTTGAATGATAAAATGCACCACTTCTTTCCCCCCAAAATGTCCCTCACCTTCTGTATGCTATATTGCAAAATACTGAATGCTCAGGTAAATAGTAAGTAGTGAACAAACTGTGTAAATCATTACTAATAAATGGCAGAAACAAACCAAATGCATGTAGCGGTAGACTGGCCTTTTGCTGTAGAGATTTTCCATTTACTACATACAGTAGGCACTCTGATTCCATGTATGGGCCACATATATATTATTCAGATGACACACAAACACAAGTAGACAAGACCTGTTTAGTTCAAAAGCTCATTTGCCACGGCAAGGCACAGATCAGGAGTGAGATGACGAGACAAGACAAGAGACAATGTTAGTATTTTTTTTCTTTTTGTTGATGTTTTTTTTTTTTCTTAGCTGACAAAGACACACACATCACAAGGACATGAACACACAAAAAGGAACACATAGTGTACTGTATGTCCTAAATGATCAGGGAAGTAGATAGCAAATCAACAGTGTAAATCATTACTAAATGGCTGACATTTTTTTTTTTATGTAGCAGGCCTTTTGCTGTAGAGATAATGACTCCCTATCCCTATCCATACAGGGCCGGCATTCCCATCATCTTGTGATAGACTATGCATGACCTAATGTGTGTGTGTGTGTGTGGGAGAGGGAGAGAGCGTGTCACCACCTCCACCATGCGAGCAGCATGGCCAGATCTGCCTCGCGCGCGCCGAGTGGAGAGAATTTGCGCAGCTCGGACTAGGCCTACTGTCATTCTCATTGCGACTCCCCACACTGCCACTACGTTCCCCCCTAACTGTCCTATGAGCACTTCGACCTCGTCTAACATACCCAGTGGCATTAGACAAAGGCTCCACCACGTTACTGTCGCCGCGATTGTGGAGAGGCACACGTTCAGAAGACAGAAGCTAGCGCTATGGATATTAGGCTACCTCCAGCCTCGTTCGCCACACCACTAACACCCTGCTAACTTCCCGATGAACACTCCGAACCCGTGAAACATTATTCCCACCAGTGACATTGGGCAAACGATTCAACGTTTGTGCTTGGTGTAACCTAAACTATGGAGTAAACTCTCACTTTGTCCATCTGCATCATTGCAAGGCAGGGACGCATCTGAAGCCTCAAACGAATCACCGTCATTTTCTGAAGGCAGATATTCCCCTTCAGAATCAGGGTCCGCGAATAGAAGACCCAACACTTCATTTCAGGTAAACTTTTTTGATGCCATTAGACGATAATCTAATGCAAATACTCGCTGACGTTGACAATATCGCTCTGACAAAGTGGCTCACACGCACACTAGCTCCGGTATTTCATGCACTGATTCAATGAGCTGTAGCTAGAAAGTTTTGTTTAAAGCGTGTCCTTTTTTCGACTCGGGGATGACGTATGACATGTCTGCCATCTAGTGGAGTGGAAGTCGAACGAAATATGACACCCTATTTGACTAAATCGGCCGTTTTACTCAGTGCCGCATCTTGTCGACTATAGTCGCCTGTGGCGCCTAGAGGGTTAAGCAGCTTTTTTGAGATTGGTGTTTTGGAGCCCCCTTTGGAGAAACGGTATACTGCAGCTCTGCTGCGTTTTGTCCTTGCATTGTTGCCATAGCTGATCAGAAGCGGTATGCTTTGCATTGGGTAGGTTGACTGTATAAAGCACTCCCCACTTTGTTTTAATTTTGTAACTGTAAAATGTTGTTTACGTTAAAAACTTCGATATACCACCTGTATTATATTACTTTACATGTATTGTTAGGATTTGGTAGCAATTCTAGCAACTTAGAGAACGTTTATTAATGTTTTCATTATGATCACGAGTTCATACACACGAGTCTAACGTGACTAGCTGTAAACTCCGCTAGCAACTTTCCATTCATTCAGTGTAGTTAAGCTTAGTGTCCATGGAAAGTGCAATTCAGTCTAGCAGGAAATGAATGTACATTTAGTTTAGCATTGTGTTTATGCATTACCTCCGTATGGTCTATGTCTGTGAGTGTTTAGTGAGTCTCAGAATATTAATAAACTCGTTCTGTGCACCTGAACAGTCCATTTTGCATACATGTCTCCCTTGCTAGTAGGGCTGACAGTGATGGTATAGGAATGATGCATGTAATATAGCCCATTCAACTACTTCTTTTTATTTTGCTTGTGCAGATGCTGTTTTATGTATGTCAGTGTCTGAAGGCATGTTTTGTTTGAACTTTTCCTAAAGGAATAAAAGCGATAAGCCAGTTTTGGTCTCAGTCCCTTCACTGTCTGACTAATAGTTATATATTACTAATATATTAATAAAGCTTAACCAACTTTATTATAAGGGTCCCCCATACTGAAAGTTATATATTACTAATATATTAATTAAGCTTAACCAACTTTATTATAAAGGTCCCCTATACTGATAGTTATATATTACTAATATATTAATTAAGCTCAACCAACTTTATTATAAGGGGCCCCACGCTTATAGCTATATACTACTAATATATTAATTAAGCTTAACCAACTTTATTGCAAGCGTTTCTGGCGTCGACAAGAGTGGTGGCATGTCAAGGTAGCTCCGTGTTTTTTTCTTGAATTTCCCCTTCGGGATCAATAAAGTATCTATCTATCTATTGTAAGGGTCCTATGGGGAGTGGTTCATATTGGGATAGGCAGAAGCACAGTTTAATATCAATTAGTTAAATAATAATAAGTCATTAACTTTTCTATTAACATATAGTTTTTAAATAAACATTTTACATTTAAATGATGTAAGAAATAACTGTTAATTAGTGCCACAATTGACAAATAGTTTACATTTCGACCCAAAGTTGGAGACCATGCAATGTGTTGCAGTTTGCCATGTGTTGAGTGAAGAGTTCTTGAGCTATTGTTGTGTGCAGAGCCGTGTGAAGAATTCAGATTAAATTCCATGCAGGTACAATGTTAATTTTCTCACAAACCATTTATCAGAGCAACTTGGCGCTAATGTCATGGGAAAGCTTAGACTCCACTTGGTGCTAATGTAATGGAGAAGCTTAGACTCCACTTGTTCATGTGATAGGCTGTGAGTGATATCTGTGTGATGAGTACTCTGGGAGTAATTTAGTTTAACCTGGACTTGAGATTTGACTGGGACACAACAGATCAGTTCAGTACTGGGACACAACAGATCAGTACTGGGGCACAATAGTTCAGTTCAGTACTGGGGCACAACAGATCAGTTCAGTACTGGGACACAACAGATCAGTACCGGGACACAATAGTTCATTACTGGGGCACAACAGATCAGTACTGGGACACAACAGATTAGTACTGGGACACAATAGTTCAGTACTGGGGCACAACAGATCAGTACTGGGGCACAACAGGTCAGTACCGGGACACAATAGTTCAGTACTGGGACACAACAGATCAGTACTGGGGCATAACAGATCAGTTCATTACTGGGACACAACAGATCAGTACTGAGGCATAACAGGCAGGTGCTGTGGCCTGTACTGTGGCCTGATTTGCATTGGTTTCCTTTATGAACAGACTACATTAACATTACCAACGTGTTTTCCAATTAGGAAGCAAGTATTCATGGACAACACGTTATCTCTGTCAATATTGACAAGCTGGAGTGCTAGCCCCTAGCCAGCTACCTTGCAGTTAACCGAACTTTCGTCATTGACCAGCAGATGAACAGCTAAAGCCATATGCAGCCCTGCATTTGCTCTCACATTTAAATTGTGGAGTTTTAACATTACTTCTCTCCAACATCCACCATCTTTATCACAGGAACTCCAGCACTCAACACAGGCAGTTCAGATGCTGAGGTGGTGTGTGTAGGGGTGGTGTGTGTAGAGGTGTGTGTGTAGGGGTGGTGTGTGTAGAGGTGTGTGTGTAGAGGTGGTGTGTGTAGAGGTGGTGTGTGTAGGTGTGTGTGTAGAGGTGGTGTGTGTAGAGATGGTGTGTGTAGAGGTGTGTGTGTAGAGGTTGTGTGTGCAGAGGTGGTGTGTGTAGAGGTGTGTGTGTAGAGGTGGTGTGTGTATGGGTGGTGTGTGTAGAGGTGTGTGTGTAGAGGTGGTGTGTGTAGAGCTGGTGTGTGTAGGGGTGGTGTGTGTAGAGGTGGTGTGTGTAGAGGTGTGTGTGTAGGGGTGGTGTGTGTAGGGGTGGTGTGTGTAGAGGTGTGTGTAGGGTGTGTGTGTGTGTAGAGGTGGTGTGTGTAGAGGTGTGTGTAGGGTGTGTGTGTGTGTGTGTGTAGAGGTGGTGTGTGTAGAGGTGTGTGTAGGGTGTGTGTGTGTGTGTGTAGAGGTTGTGTGTGCAGAGGTGGTGTGTGTAGAGGTGTGTGTGTAGAGGTGGTGTGTGTAGAGTTGGTGTGTGTAGGGGTGGTGTGTGTAGTTGTGTGTGTAGAGGTGGTGTGTGTAGAGGTGGTGTGTGTAGGGGTGTGTGTGTAGAGGTGGTGTGTGTAAGGGTGGTGTGTGTAGAGTTGGTGTGTGTAGAGATGGTGTGTGTAGAGGTGGTGTGTGTAGGTGGTGTGTGTAGGGGTGGTGTGTGTAGGTGGTGTGTGTAGGGGTGGTGTGTGTAGGGGTGGTGTGTGTAGGGGTGGTGTGTGTAGAGGTTGTGTGTGCAGAGGTGGTGTGTGTAGAGGTGGTGTGTGTAGAGATGGTGTGTGTAGGGGTGGTGTGTGTAGAGGTGTGTGTGTAGAGATGGTGTGTGTAGAGTTGGTGTGTGTAAGGGTGGTGTGTGTAGGGGTGGTGTGTATAGGGGTGGTGTGTGTGTGTGTGTGTAGAGGTGGTGTGTGTAGAGGTGGTGTGTGTAGAGGTGTGTGTGTGTAGGGGTGGTCTGTGTAGAGGTGGTGTGTGTAGGGGTGGTGTGTGTAGAGGTGTGTGTGTAGAGTTGGTGTGTGTAGAGTTGGTGTGTGTAGGGGTGTGTAAGATCCCCTGCCCTGTTATAAAAATGTTATAACATGATTATAACTCAGTTATGGTCAAGACCTGTTTTGTGTAATACACGTGTAATGTCATGGTTATAATTGACCAAAACTGTGTGAGTCAGTACTGCGTTCCTGTATGTGTTAATGAGTCAGTGGTGCACTTCTGTATGTGTTAATGAGTCAATGCTGTACTCCTGTATGCTGCACACCTCTATGTGTTAATATGTCAGTACTGTGCTCCTGTATGTGTTAATGAGTCAGTGCTGCACTCCTGTATGCGTTAATATGTCAGTACTGCACTCCTGTATGTGTTAATGAGTCAGTGCTGTGCTACTGTATGTATTAGTGTGTCAGTACTGCAATCCTGTATGTGTTAATGGGTCAGTGTTCCTGTATGTGTTAATGAGTCAGTGCTGCGCTCCTGTATGTGTTAATGAGTTAGTGCTGCACTCCTGTATGTGTTAATGAGTCTGTGCTGCACTCATGTATGCTGCACTCCTGTACGTGTTAATGAGTCAGTGCTGCGCTCCTGTACATGTTAATGAGTCAGTGCTGCGCTCCTGTATGTATTAGTGTGTCAGTACTGCGATCCTGTATGTGTTAATGGGTCAGTGTTCCTGTATGTGTTAATGAGTCAGTGCTGCGCTCCTGTAACTGTGTAATAACATATGTGTTAATGAGTCAGTGATGGGCTCCTGTATGTGCTGCAATTGTGTAATAGCGTATGTGTTCATGAGTCAGTAGGCCTTTTCACACAGAGATCACGCTAAATTTGTAGGAAGAGGGGATGTCTTTTTGCCATCTTTTTGTGTCTGAAAGCGAGGTAAAAATTTGCCGGCCAGCAGATCTGTTCACATGATGCGGCATTTTGGGGAGCCAGGAGGCAGGATCAGCTATAGTAAATTAAATTGTGACGTGCAACAGGTGTAGAGTGATAGTCGTAGGCCTTATGTACGTGGGCCTTTAGATACATACAGTGTGATTTCAAAAACCATGGCGGGAGAACCGACTGCACTTTGGTTAGCTTGCATTTGCTTTGCTGTTGCTGTTAGAATGTTAAATTCTTGTGATAGATGTCTTCAGACAATAAAACGTAATTTGGAAGGGAAATTAAAGAGAAGAGTTGTCCCTTGCCTTGTCCGTACAATGTACTGTGCGTACAATTTATTCATGAAATCGTTCAATATTACAACAATAAAAATATCGTTCAATATTACAACAATAAAAATAGCTTGTGTACTGTCTTATTTGAAACATGCTTCGCGCACAAATGATAGCCTAGGGCAAAGAGAATGGACATCTCAACATAAGGATACATTAGAAGATGATGATTAGTGTAAACTTTGTCACACGACGTGATAAGTAGTTCTTTAAAAACGCAACGTTCCATTCAGTCATAAATCATTTAAGCGTAGGCCTAATGTTCGTCATCAAAAGAAAACAGCAGCTTAATATTTTTCAGGTGTTGAACAGTAGGCCTAGGCGCACTGTTAGCAGTTATGCCGAAGGCAGTGAGATTATTAGGCATTGCATCCTGTCACTCAACATCGCAGATCGGGTTGATAAGATTCAGTTAATGCGAGTATGGAACGTCTCAAAGTTTGGGACAACCAAACAGCAGTGTAGGCAAAGCAAATCCTAATTGTTAGGTTACCATAGCTGTCTTTTCTCTAGGCCTGGGCCTATCGGAAATCGCGACATAAGCACATTGGTTTCTTTTTTCTTTTCTTGTTTGCGTGTTGGGTAGTGAAGCGATAATGCATTTAAAGCTGTAATGTGAGCCAGAGCCGATATGGCCAGAGCTGCTGCTCTGTAAAGGTATTTCTGTCCCATCCAAATTTGCTCAACTACTTGCGAAGTAGCCTATTATCACAGACATCACATGTATCACACGAAAGAGCTTTTTCTCAGCTTTTAAACGATGTTAGTGGTTAGTTGTTGTGGTAAACGGTTTGCGAGAAAAGTAACTTTAATTTAATCATATTTTTTGCGCCTGTCTCCCTACCCATTCATCTTGGTGGAATACTTCACAAACTTTCCCTCAACACATGACAAACCATATATCAGAATAAACAGCAGACCTTACCAAAACATAAAGGTGTAAAGCATTCCCCTGCACAGTTAGCCATTCCAGAGTAATCCAGTTTTAAATTTGCAGCAATGTCTTTATGCATGTCTCCAACTTTGCAGTTCCTAATGTGTTTCAATTGTTCAATAAGTCTACATGATTTTATAAGAGGCCAAATACAAAATAAATGTTACAAATATCGCCTACATAAGCATTACAATCAGAGGATATACATACAGGGCAGACAGACGCTCATGAGTTCATGCTTTGTTTTATCGCTGGATTTTAAGATTGCCTATTATGGCAACTGATTGCATTCCAAGCTACAGTCAACTCTAGCAGGCATTGAATGACTGGAGACTTTGTGAATTTATAGATTGACGTAATGTGCTGTCTCTGCGATTGCTGCTTTTGATCAGTTAGATTTATTTGCAATATCCTGTGGTGGGCTGGACATAGCATTGAAATGCCCGCCCAGATTCCCCTTTCCGCCTTGACCCATTCACACTAGTGGCGGAACGAATACACTCTGCAAAATGTCTAGGGGGCTTGGTAGTAAATTTGGCGAGACACTTTGTCCTGCCGTTCCGCCTCGGTCTATGTGAAAGGGACAGTCGTTCCGCGATTCTGGTACATAAAATCGCGGCGATTTTGCCAGTGTGAAAGGGCCTAGTTCTGCAAGACAAGGATGATGATGAGAAGGATGAGGATGATGATGATGCAGATGATGACGAAGCTACAAAGTGGCCTGTGTCGTGATGGGGTAGGGTTGAATGAGTGCATGTGTGTGTGTGTGTGTGTGCGTGTGTGTGTATGTGTGTGTGTGTGTGTGTGTGTGTGTGTGTGCTCCTTCAGCCTGCTCCCGTTTCCTCAGAGGGAGGTAATTTTGGACACACCCCGAGAGAACAGTAAAATAGAGATAATTGTTATGATTTGGCAGTTGCCGTGGCAACCTGAGCAACAGCAGCAGCGCTAGCGATGACGAGCGTCGGAGCATTTACAGGCTCTCTCTCTCTCATGTCAGAGCCGGAGCGTCGGAGCATTTACAGGCTCTCTCTCTCTCATGTCAGAGCCGGAGCGTCGGAGCATTTACAGGCTCTCTCTCTCTCATGTCAGAGCCGGAGCGTCGGAGCATTTACAGGCTCTCTCTCTCTCATGTCAGAGCCGTACCGCTCTCTCCTCCTGTGAGGTCCCTCTTTCCCTCAAGACGTCTTACACAGATCTGTGTTTATCCTTCTTCTTCCTCTCTCTATCTCTCCATCTCTCCATCCCTTCCTCTCTCGCTCTCTGTATCTCTCCATCCCTCCATCCCTTCCTCTCTGTATCTCTCCATCTCTCCATCCCTTCCTCTCTCTCTCTCTGTATCTCTCCATCCCTCCATCCCTTCCAATCTCTATCTCTCCATCTCTCCATCCCTTCCTCTCTCTCTCTGTATCTCTCCATCTCTCCATCCCTCCATCCCTTCCTCTCTCTCTCTCTGTATCTCTCCATCCCTCCATCCCTTCCTCTCTCTCTCTATCCCTCCATCACTTCCTCTCTCTCTCTGTATCTCTCCATCCCTCCATCCCTTCCTCTCTCTCTCTCTCTATCTCTCCATCACTTCCTCTCCCTCTCTTTCTCTCTTTCTCGCCTTCTATCCAGACATCTTATGCAGACATGTTTTTGTCCTCACCCCTCACACACACACACACACACACACACACACACACACACACACACACACACACACGCACGCACACACACACACACACACACACACACCTACACGCACATACACACACACACACACACACACACACACACGCACACACACATTACACACACACACACACACACACATTACACATTACACACACACACACACACACACACACACACACACACACACACATGTACACACACACACACACACACACACACACACACACTGAATCAAAAATAATAAAATGATTGTGGTAATGATATATTTTTCAAGTCACAGCAGAGACGTCTTTCAAATTGTGTGTGTGTGTGTGTGTGTGTGCGTGTGTGTGTGTGTGTGTGTGCTGCGTAATTGTGTGTGTGTATGTGCTTGTGTGATTGTGTGTGTGTGTGGGCAATTGTGTGTGTGAATGGCCTGATGATTTTGAATGCCACCTCGGTATTGCTACGTCGCTGCCCGCCTGATTGCTTGCTTCAGATGCCACAGGGGTTGTTACTACGGCGATTAACAGCTCGGCCTCAATCAGCTCCATGTTCACGACAACCAAGCTTATTATGGTCTTGGCTGGCCTGCCTGATGTGAGGATTATTTTCAGGTCACACGGCACCAGTTATTGGCTGTGATGGTGTTGTACGCCATGTGATTGGCTGGTTGGGCTATCAGGCTTGGAAGCCCTGTGATTGGCTGGTTGGGCTGTCAGTCTGTGTTGTACGCCCTGTGATTGGCTATCAGGCTACATGTATGCCCTGTGATTGGCTATCAGGCTGTGTTGTACGCCCTGTGATTGGCTATCATGCTACATGTATGCCCTGTGATTGGCTATCAGGCTGTGTTGTACGCCCTGTGATT
>NC_055958.1:40430875-40450875 GCF_018492685.1 Alosa sapidissima | reverse complement strand
ATGGAAACCACTTAAGGTGGTAACCCGGTGGAGTGAGAGGGCTCATGACAGAACCCCCCCCCCAAGGGACGGCCCCAGAAGTCCCAAGAGCAACACCACGCCGGGCGGGAGGAGGGGAGCCGGAGGAGGGCTAGAACTCCTCCGAACGGTCCGAGTGAACGTCCTCATCCTCGGAGGAATCCTCATCCCCATCATGGTCGGGAGATGGGACAGGTCCCGAGACAGGGTCAGGCACAGGACGGGAAGCTGGGCGGGCAGGACGGTTAGGGACCCCTCTGGGGCGGCCCCTACGGATTGCAGGTTGATCAGGATGCCGTTGGTGGAAGGCGGTGATGAGAGTCCGATCCACAATCCGACTAGCCGGCACCCAGGTCCTTTCCTCAGGTCCATAGCCCTCCCAGTCAATGAGGTACTGGAGACCCCTACCCCTCCGTCTGGACCGAAGCAGGCGGCGGACAGTGTAAACTAGACCACCATCGACGAGCCGTGGAGGAGGAGGAGAAGGCGCAGCAGGGACCAGCGGACTCTCATGAATGGGCTTAATCTTAGACACATGGAAAGTGGGGTGCACCCTCATGGAATTAGGCAGTTGGAGCCGGACAGCAGTTGGGCTAATCACTCTTATGATAGGGAATGGGCCAAGGAACCGAGGTGCCAGCTTTTGCGACTCCACCCTGAGTGGCAGGTTCCTCGATGACAACCACACCCTTTGACCAACATGGTAGGTGGGAGCAGGAATTCTCCGACGGTTGGCCCCGGTAGTGTAGCTGGCAACGGATCTGAGGAGTGTGGCTCGGGCTTGTGACCAGGTGCGGCGACATCGACGGGCAAAAGCAAGAGCAGATGGGCAAGTAACCTCCCCTTCCTGGCTGGCAAATAGAGGAGGCTGGTATCCATAAACACATTGGAAGGGGGACATACCGATGGCAGAGCAGGTCAGAGAATTGTGTGCGTACTCCACCCATGTCAATTGCTGCGACCAGGAGTGGGGGTTGCGTGAGGTCATGCATCGCAGTGCCTTCTCGAGCTCCTGATTTGCCCGCTCTGACTGCCCATTGGATTGGGGATGGAATCCGGAAGTCAGACTGACTGTGGCTCCCAGCAGGTGACAGAACTCCTTCCAAAAGGCGGAGGAGAATTGTGGGCCACGGTCAGAAACTACATCCTTTGGCAGTCCGTGGATCCGGAACACGTGTTCCAGGACCACCTGGGCGGTCTCCTTGGCGGTTGGGAGCTTGGGGAGGGGAACGAAGTGTGCCATCTTGCTGAATCGGTCAACTATGGTGAGAATGACGGTCATGCCACTTGAAGGGGGCAGCCCCGTGACAAAGTCAAGGGCGATGTGAGACCAGGGACGTCTGGGCACAGGCAGGGGCTGCAGCAATCCGGCTGGGGGCTGGCAGGACGACTTGTGTTGGTTGCAGATGGGGCAGGCTTGGACGAATTCCCGTACATCCCTTCTCAGAGAGGGCCACCAGAACCTCTGGGCGAGCAGGTTGTAAGTGCGGGTGGAGCCAGGGTGACAAGCTAGGCGGGAGTCATGTCCCCACTGAATGACCTGGGACCTCAGGTTTTCGGGGACAAAAAGGCGGTCAGCTGGGCAAGCGCTGGGACCTGGCTGGTTACGGAGAGCTTCCAGCACCTGTTCCTCAACAGCCCAGGTCAGAGCTGCTACGATGCAGGGACTTGGCAGAATCGACACAGGATCCTTGGAGGGGGTGTCATCCTTCTGGAATTGACGGGAGAGGGCGTCTGGCTTGGTGTTGCGTGATCCAGGCCGGTATGACAGAGTGAAATTAAACCTGGTGAAGAACAGGGCCCAGCGGGACTGCCTGGAGTTCAACCGTTTGGCCGTGCGGATGTACTCCAAGTTCTTATGATCGGTCCAAACGAGAAATGGAATGGTGGACCCCTCCAGCCAGTGACGCCACTCCTCCAAGGCAAGCTTCACAGCCAGCAGCTCTCGGTTCCCTATGTCGTAATTGCACTCAGAGGGGGACAACCGACGTGAGAAAAAGGCACAGGGATGGAGCTTCCTATCCTCCGCAGCCCACTGAGAAATCACAGCACCAACTCCCACATCCGAGGCGTCCACCTCCACAATGAATTGCCGGTCCACATCAGGCATCTGGAGGATGGGAGCGGAGGTGAACCTTACCTTGAGGGTACTGAAGGCTTTGTCGGCTGCTGGGGTCCAGGTGAAGGGTTGCTTGGTGCTGGTTAGAGCAGTGAGAGGGGCAGCAATGGTACTGTAGTTCCGGATAAACTTTCTATAGAAGTTAGCAAACCCCAGAAACTGTTGCAGCTTCTTTCTGTTCTCCGGAACTGGCCATGAAGTGACTGCTGATATTTTGGCAGGATCCATTTGGATACTTCCCTCTGCCACTATGTACCCCAGGAAGGCCACTGTCTTGACGTGAAACTCACATTTCTCTGCCTTGGCGTAGAGGGAATTCTCCAGGAGACGATGAAGGACTTGCTGGACATGGCGGGTGTGTTCAGACAGGTTTCTGGAGTAGATTAAGATGTCATCCAGGTAAACGAAGACAAACTTGTTTAACATGTCCCGCAGCACATCATTCACTAGAGCCTGGAACACAGCAGGAGCATTGGTGAGGCCAAAAGGCATAACCAGATACTCGTAGTGGCCTGTTGGTGTATTGAATGCGGTTTTCCATTCATCTCCCTCCCGGATCCGCACTAGGTGGTAAGCGTTTCTGAGATCCAACTTGGTAAAAACAGTGGCTCCCTGGAGCAACTCAAAGGCAGAGGTGAGCAGAGGCAGAGGGTAACGGTTCTTCACTGTGATGTCGTTGAGTCCCCTGTAGTCGATGCAGGGGCGAAGAGATCCGTCCTTCTTCCCCACAAAGAAGAAGCCAGCACCAGCAGGAGATGAAGATGGACGGATTAATCCTGCGGACAGAGAGTCGTTGATGTAGTCCTCCATGGACTTTCTTTCAGGAGCAGACAACGAATAAAGACGGCCCTTTGGAGGGGCTGTTCCAGGGAGGAGGTCGATGGCACAGTCGTACGGTCGGTGAGGGGGCAGAGATGTGGCTCTTGCTTTGTTAAACACTTCTCTGAGACCATGGTAGCATTCTGGGACATTGGAGAGGTCAGGAGCGGAGTTAGTGGGTATTGGCCGAGGGGGTAGTGCGGCAGCAAGCAGGCAGGTTCGGTGGCAGTCCTCTCCCCACTCCCTGATCACCCCGGTCACCCAGTCGAGCTGAGGGTTGTGCCGGCGGAGCCATGGGTAACCCAGGATGAGGGGTTGGCCTGGAGAGGGGAGCAGGTGAAACTGGATAGTTTCTTGATGGTTTCCGGACAGACCCATCGAGACCGGGGCCGTGACATGAGTGACCGATCCGAGTAAGTGTCCGTCCAGTGCCCGGGCAGGAATAGGAGGTGTCAAACGGTGGTTCTCCAGTCCCAGTTGGCGTGCCAGCTTGATGTCCATTATGTTGGCTTCGGCGCCAGAATCCACCAGAGCAGCCAGGGTGTGAGTTGAGTCAGAGAGGCGGAGGTGAACTTGCAGCAGGGGTTTGCGGTCGGAGGACTGGATGGTCATTGAGCTCAACCGGACTCCCCCTATGCCCGGTGAGCTTCGGCTTTTTAAAGGGCAGGTTACCACACGATGTCCATCACCTCCACAATAGAGGCAGAGGTTTGAGGTGAAGCGGCGCTGGCGCTCTGCAGGAGTGAGAGAGGCTCGCCCAATCTCCATGGGCTCAGACTGGTCAAGCTGACTTGGGTGAGTGGCAGTAGATGACAGGAGCCCAGTCGGATCTCCCCGAATGCCGGTAGTTGGTGGACCTTGGCGCCCCCTCTCACGACTACGGGTCTGTATCCTTCTGTCGATCCGGACAGTCAGTGCGATGGCTTCATCGAGAGTGGAAGGCAGTTCATGGGAGACCAACTCGTCCTTGATATAGTCGGCCAAGCTATGGAAGAACGCGTCCACCAACGATGGTGTGTTCCAAGAACTTCGTCTTGCCAGGGTTCGGAAGTCGATGGAATGGTCTGCGACTGTACGTCTGCCTTGCCGAATACTGAACAGTTCACGAGACGCCTCTGCGGTTGGTGAATCCAGGTCAAACACCTTCAGCATCTCCTCAGCAAACAGGTCGAAGGTTGCACATGCGGGGGTTTGACGTTCGAACTCCGCTGTTCCCCAGAGTCGAGCTCGGCCCGTCAGGTGAGTGATGGCATACCCAACTTTAGCCCCTTCCGTGGCGAAGGTCCTTGGCTGCAAGGAGAACTGAAGTCGGCAGCTAGTCAGGAATGGCCGGACCTGGGTTGAATCGCCGTTGAACCGCTCGGGGTTTCCAATCTTGGGTTCCGGAGCAGCGGCTGCAATGACCGGGGCAGGTAACTCGGGGGCAGGGCTGGTGGGCAGACTGCCTGGAACTGGGCCGGTGGGCGGAGTGGCTGGGGTAAGGTTGGTGAGGAGTTGGATGATCATGGCGAGCTGTTGCTGCTGCTGGAACTGCTGCTGGAACTGCTGATGCTGTTGGTGGCCGACCTGAAGCAGGGAGGCGATGTCGCCGCTCATGCGGGCTAGCCCTCTCTCAGTGTGTTCCAGGCGTTGCATGGCGGTGGGTTGCTCAGGTTCGTCGGTTTCCATGTCGGGGGAAGTGTGCGCTGAGTCCATGATGGTCAGATCGTACTGTCACGGTTCAGACAGACGACCAGAGGACCACAATTGCGTCACACCAGAAAGTTTATTAAACTTCAGGGAAAAGGGAAGTAGGGAGTGAGTGAAGGCTCCAGGGGTTATTCCAGGGGAATAACAGGGATACAGGGGTTCCGTCCAATGTGCTGTGACTGTCCCCCCCAGTGGCACCGATGCGTCCTATGACGCCGGTGGTGGGTGGTCCGGAAGTCCTGGGGGGGGAACACAGACACAACAGGGCGGATGAAACGAGGCAGAAGTACAGTTCAAGGGAGATCGAAATTCGTAGTAGCAAGGCAGAAGGCTGGTCAGAGTTACCGGGATCGAAGAGTAGTCAGGAGTCGTTACGGCAGAAAGCAGGTCTGGTTTTCTGGGGCAGAAGAGAATCCAAGATTCAGGCAGGTCCGGGGTCACAAAACAAGCGTGAGCCAGAAGCGCGAGCAAACAGGTTCCGGGTGTGAGCTTTGCAGACGATCTGACAAAGGAGAGCTGAAAGACAGGGCTTTAAATACTGGGAGAGGTTAGTGGGTAATGCAGCGCAGCTGGCAGAGTAATTAGAGCAGAGCAGAGCAGGGACAGGTGGAGCTAGTTAGGCTGAGTAGAGAGAGAGTGGTGAGCAGAGTGGAAGATAATGGAAACCACTTAAGGTGGTAACCCGGTGGAGTGAGAGGGCTCATGACAGAACCCCCCCCCCAAGGGACGGCCCCAGAAGTCCCAAGAGCAACACCACGCCGGGCGGGAGGAGGGGAGCCGGAGGAGGGCTAGAACTCCTCCGAACGGTCCGAGTGAACGTCCTCATCCTCGGAGGAATCCTCATCCCCATCATGGTCGGGAGATGGGACAGGTCCCGAGACAGGGTCAGGCACAGGACGGGAAGCTGGGCGGGCAGGACGGTTAGGGACCCCTCTGGGGCGGCCCCTACGGATTGCAGGTTGATCAGGATGCCGTTGGTGGAAGGCGGTGATGAGAGTCCGATCCACAATCCGACTAGCCGGCACCCAGGTCCTTTCCTCAGGTCCATAGCCCTCCCAGTCAATGAGGTACTGGAGACCCCTACCCCTCCGTCTGGACCGAAGCAGGCGGCGGACAGTGTAAACTAGACCACCATCGACGAGCCGTGGAGGAGGAGGAGAAGGCGCAGCAGGGACCAGCGGACTCTCATGAATGGGCTTAATCTTAGACACATGGAAAGTGGGGTGCACCCTCATGGAATTAGGCAGTTGGAGCCGGACAGCAGTTGGGCTAATCACTCTTATGATAGGGAATGGGCCAAGGAACCGAGGTGCCAGCTTTTGCGACTCCACCCTGAGTGGCAGGTTCCTCGATGACAACCACACCCTTTGACCAACATGGTAGGTGGGAGCAGGAATTCTCCGACGGTTGGCCCCGGTAGTGTAGCTGGCAACGGATCTGAGGAGTGTGGCTCGGGCTTGTGACCAGGTGCGGCGACATCGACGGGCAAAAGCAAGAGCAGATGGGCAAGTAACCTCCCCTTCCTGGCTGGCAAATAGAGGAGGCTGGTATCCATAAACACATTGGAAGGGGGACATACCGATGGCAGAGCAGGTCAGAGAATTGTGTGCGTACTCCACCCATGTCAATTGCTGCGACCAGGAGTGGGGGTTGCGTGAGGTCATGCATCGCAGTGCCTTCTCGAGCTCCTGATTTGCCCGCTCTGACTGCCCATTGGATTGGGGATGGAATCCGGAAGTCAGACTGACTGTGGCTCCCAGCAGGTGACAGAACTCCTTCCAAAAGGCGGAGGAGAATTGTGGGCCACGGTCAGAAACTACATCCTTTGGCAGTCCGTGGATCCGGAACACGTGTTCCAGGACCACCTGGGCGGTCTCCTTGGCGGTTGGGAGCTTGGGGAGGGGAACGAAGTGTGCCATCTTGCTGAATCGGTCAACTATGGTGAGAATGACGGTCATGCCACTTGAAGGGGGCAGCCCCGTGACAAAGTCAAGGGCGATGTGAGACCAGGGACGTCTGGGCACAGGCAGGGGCTGCAGCAATCCGGCTGGGGGCTGGCAGGACGACTTGTGTTGGTTGCAGATGGGGCAGGCTTGGACGAATTCCCGTACATCCCTTCTCAGAGAGGGCCACCAGAACCTCTGGGCGAGCAGGTTGTAAGTGCGGGTGGAGCCAGGGTGACAAGCTAGGCGGGAGTCATGTCCCCACTGAATGACCTGGGACCTCAGGTTTTCGGGGACAAAAAGGCGGTCAGCTGGGCAAGCGCTGGGACCTGGCTGGTTACGGAGAGCTTCCAGCACCTGTTCCTCAACAGCCCAGGTCAGAGCTGCTACGATGCAGGGACTTGGCAGAATCGACACAGGATCCTTGGAGGGGGTGTCATCCTTCTGGAATTGACGGGAGAGGGCGTCTGGCTTGGTGTTGCGTGATCCAGGCCGGTATGACAGAGTGAAATTAAACCTGGTGAAGAACAGGGCCCAGCGGGACTGCCTGGAGTTCAACCGTTTGGCCGTGCGGATGTACTCCAAGTTCTTATGATCGGTCCAAACGAGAAATGGAATGGTGGACCCCTCCAGCCAGTGACGCCACTCCTCCAAGGCAAGCTTCACAGCCAGCAGCTCTCGGTTCCCTATGTCGTAATTGCACTCAGAGGGGGACAACCGACGTGAGAAAAAGGCACAGGGATGGAGCTTCCTATCCTCCGCAGCCCACTGAGAAATCACAGCACCAACTCCCACATCCGAGGCGTCCACCTCCACAATGAATTGCCGGTCCACATCAGGCATCTGGAGGATGGGAGCGGAGGTGAACCTTACCTTGAGGGTACTGAAGGCTTTGTCGGCTGCTGGGGTCCAGGTGAAGGGTTGCTTGGTGCTGGTTAGAGCAGTGAGAGGGGCAGCAATGGTACTGTAGTTCCGGATAAACTTTCTATAGAAGTTAGCAAACCCCAGAAACTGTTGCAGCTTCTTTCTGTTCTCCGGAACTGGCCATGAAGTGACTGCTGATATTTTGGCAGGATCCATTTGGATACTTCCCTCTGCCACTATGTACCCCAGGAAGGCCACTGTCTTGACGTGAAACTCACATTTCTCTGCCTTGGCGTAGAGGGAATTCTCCAGGAGACGATGAAGGACTTGCTGGACATGGCGGGTGTGTTCAGACAGGTTTCTGGAGTAGATTAAGATGTCATCCAGGTAAACGAAGACAAACTTGTTTAACATGTCCCGCAGCACATCATTCACTAGAGCCTGGAACACAGCAGGAGCATTGGTGAGGCCAAAAGGCATAACCAGATACTCGTAGTGGCCTGTTGGTGTATTGAATGCGGTTTTCCATTCATCTCCCTCCCGGATCCGCACTAGGTGGTAAGCGTTTCTGAGATCCAACTTGGTAAAAACAGTGGCTCCCTGGAGCAACTCAAAGGCAGAGGTGAGCAGAGGCAGAGGGTAACGGTTCTTCACTGTGATGTCGTTGAGTCCCCTGTAGTCGATGCAGGGGCGAAGAGATCCGTCCTTCTTCCCCACAAAGAAGAAGCCAGCACCAGCAGGAGATGAAGATGGACGGATTAATCCTGCGGACAGAGAGTCGTTGATGTAGTCCTCCATGGACTTTCTTTCAGGAGCAGACAACGAATAAAGACGGCCCTTTGGAGGGGCTGTTCCAGGGAGGAGGTCGATGGCACAGTCGTACGGTCGGTGAGGGGGCAGAGATGTGGCTCTTGCTTTGTTAAACACTTCTCTGAGACCATGGTAGCATTCTGGGACATTGGAGAGGTCAGGAGCGGAGTTAGTGGGTATTGGCCGAGGGGGTAGTGCGGCAGCAAGCAGGCAGGTTCGGTGGCAGTCCTCTCCCCACTCCCTGATCACCCCGGTCACCCAGTCGAGCTGAGGGTTGTGCCGGCGGAGCCATGGGTAACCCAGGATGAGGGGTTGGCCTGGAGAGGGGAGCAGGTGAAACTGGATAGTTTCTTGATGGTTTCCGGACAGACCCATCGAGACCGGGGCCGTGACATGAGTGACCGATCCGAGTAAGTGTCCGTCCAGTGCCCGGGCAGGAATAGGAGGTGTCAAACGGTGGTTCTCCAGTCCCAGTTGGCGTGCCAGCTTGATGTCCATTATGTTGGCTTCGGCGCCAGAATCCACCAGAGCAGCCAGGGTGTGAGTTGAGTCAGAGAGGCGGAGGTGAACTTGCAGCAGGGGTTTGCGGTCGGAGGACTGGATGGTCATTGAGCTCAACCGGACTCCCCCTATGCCCGGTGAGCTTCGGCTTTTTAAAGGGCAGGTTACCACACGATGTCCATCACCTCCACAATAGAGGCAGAGGTTTGAGGTGAAGCGGCGCTGGCGCTCTGCAGGAGTGAGAGAGGCTCGCCCAATCTCCATGGGCTCAGACTGGTCAAGCTGACTTGGGTGAGTGGCAGTAGATGACAGGAGCCCAGTCGGATCTCCCCGAATGCCGGTAGTTGGTGGACCTTGGCGCCCCCTCTCACGACTACGGGTCTGTATCCTTCTGTCGATCCGGACAGTCAGTGCGATGGCTTCATCGAGAGTGGAAGGCAGTTCATGGGAGACCAACTCGTCCTTGATATAGTCGGCCAAGCTATGGAAGAACGCGTCCACCAACGATGGTGTGTTCCAAGAACTTCGTCTTGCCAGGGTTCGGAAGTCGATGGAATGGTCTGCGACTGTACGTCTGCCTTGCCGAATACTGAACAGTTCACGAGACGCCTCTGCGGTTGGTGAATCCAGGTCAAACACCTTCAGCATCTCCTCAGCAAACAGGTCGAAGGTTGCACATGCGGGGGTTTGACGTTCGAACTCCGCTGTTCCCCAGAGTCGAGCTCGGCCCGTCAGGTGAGTGATGGCATACCCAACTTTAGCCCCTTCCGTGGCGAAGGTCCTTGGCTGCAAGGAGAACTGAAGTCGGCAGCTAGTCAGGAATGGCCGGACCTGGGTTGAATCGCCGTTGAACCGCTCGGGGTTTCCAATCTTGGGTTCCGGAGCAGCGGCTGCAATGACCGGGGCAGGTAACTCGGGGGCAGGGCTGGTGGGCAGACTGCCTGGAACTGGGCCGGTGGGCGGAGTGGCTGGGGTAAGGTTGGTGAGGAGTTGGATGATCATGGCGAGCTGTTGCTGCTGCTGGAACTGCTGCTGGAACTGCTGATGCTGTTGGTGGCCGACCTGAAGCAGGGAGGCGATGTCGCCGCTCATGCGGGCTAGCCCTCTCTCAGTGTGTTCCAGGCGTTGCATGGCGGTGGGTTGCTCAGGTTCGTCGGTTTCCATGTCGGGGGAAGTGTGCGCTGAGTCCATGATGGTCAGATCGTACTGTCACGGTTCAGACAGACGACCAGAGGACCACAATTGCGTCACACCAGAAAGTTTATTAAACTTCAGGGAAAAGGGAAGTAGGGAGTGAGTGAAGGCTCCAGGGGTTATTCCAGGGGAATAACAGGGATACAGGGGTTCCGTCCAATGTGCTGTGACTGTCCCCCCCAGTGGCACCGATGCGTCCTATGACGCCGGTGGTGGGTGGTCCGGAAGTCCTGGGGGGGGAACACAGACACAACAGGGCGGATGAAACGAGGCAGAAGTACAGTTCAAGGGAGATCCAAATTCGTAGTAGCAAGGCAGAAGGCTGGTCAGAGTTACCGGGATCGAAGAGTAGTCAGGAGTCGTTACGGCAGAAAGCAGGTCTGGTTTTCTGGGGCAGAAGAGAATCCAAGATTCAGGCAGGTCCGGGGTCACAAAACAAGCGTGAGCCAGAAGCGCGAGCAAACAGGTTCCGGGTGTGAGCTTTGCAGACGATCTGACAAAGGAGAGCTGAAAGACAGGGCTTTAAATACTGGGAGAGGTTAGTGGGTAATGCAGCGCAGCTGGCAGAGTAATTAGAGCAGAGCAGAGCAGGGACAGGTGGAGCTAGTTAGGCTGAGTAGAGAGAGAGTGGTGAGCAGAGTGGAAGATAATGGAAACCACTTAAGGTGGTAACCCGGTGGAGTGAGAGGGCTCATGACAACCTTACCATTTCTAATGAACCTCCACGGCGCGTGCCCCCACCACCACCACCCATGTTATGCTACGTCATTTTTGTAGAGCCAATAAGGCTGTGCATACGTTTATGGATGTAGGCACGCTTCAATTAAACTGAAATACACATTTTGCGCATCATGTATATTAAATCCGAGACATTCAGTGTCCAGGATTTTTATTTTTATTTTCCTGGACAGACCATGAAAATCCTGGACAATCAGGAAAATCCTGGACAGGTGGCAACCCTACTGATACAGCTCATCACTAACCATGAGCTGAGCAATACTACCTGGATCCAGCACGCACGCACACACACACACACACATACACACACACACACACACATGCACACACACACACACGCACGCACACACACACACATGCACACACACATACACGCACGCACACACACACACACACACAAGTGGCAACCCTACTGATACAGCTCATCACTAACCATGAGCTGAGCAATACTACCTGGATCCAGCACACACACACACACACACACACACACACACATACACACACACGCACACACACACACACGCACACACACACACATGCACACACACATACACGCACGTGTGTGACATACTTATGTGTGTGCGTATGTGTGTGTGTCGGAACTCGGAAAAACGCACACCACACACGCACACACACTCATGCACCCACAGAGCTGTAAGCACCTTACTGCAAGTTGATAATGGTCTACCCGCCTACCTTGTGAACCACCATGCTGAGAGGATGTGTGTGTGTGTGTTTGTTATGATGAGAACTGATTCAGATACTCCTTCCTCATGTGTGTGTGTGTGTGTGTGTCTCTCTCTCTCTCCTCTCTTCTCCCCTTCCCAAGTAAAGTCATGTCCAGTCATTTCATTTGTATAGCACATGTAAAAACAACAGACCCAAAGTGCTCCACAGGTCAGGCAGGCAAGGCAAAGGGGTAGTTATTTGTACACAAATAGGTAAAAAAGAGCCCATAATTATATTCTTAGTCCCTGTTATGAGTCTAGCAGCTGCATTTTGTACCATTTGCAATCTGGCCATGTTAGATTGGGTCATGCCTGTATATAAAGAGTAACAATAGTCTTGCGGTGATAAAGCATGGATAAGAATGGGTCATGCCTGTATATAAAGAGTAACAATAGTCAAGCCTTGCGGTGATAAAGCATGGATAAGAATGTCAATGTCATTGTGAGACATAAAGGACATAAACTTAGCTAAGGCTTTGAGCTGAGAAAAACGGCTTTTAACCACACTACTGATTTGTTGGTTAAAATGAAAACATCGGTTACACTTTACTTGACATTATCGACATAAGAGTGACATGACACACGTTATGACATATAAACGTTTATGACATAACGCTTCTGTTATTAAGTGACATGACACACGTTATGACATATAAACGTTTATGACATAACGCTTCTGTTATTAAGTGACATTCGGTTTAACAAGTTAGGATTAGGGTTAGAGGTTAGGATTAGGGTTATTTGATGATTTTAAGAATTCCTCATCGATTTCAGGAGTGTAGACAAAGACAGTGGCAACGGCATGATTTACAATAGAATGCATGGTTTTACATAACACTTGATAAAATAGAATGCATGGTTTTAAATAACACTGTTGATTAAATAGAATGCATGGTTTTAAATAACACTGTTATGGACCATATTATGCAAAACACACTTTTTCTGTGCTTTTGGACTTTCATCTGGGTCTCTGATGTTTCTACAAACACTCCAGGTGTGAAACAAAACCCTGCTTTGCGTTTTGTTTGTGGGTTAGTTGAGAGAGGTTGATGTCAGAAATGAGCTACACTGCAAAAAACTGCTTATCTAATAAAATCTAACCAAGATTATTAAAAATAACTAGTTTGTTTTGTTTTCAGTATAAAGAGACTTACCTAGCGCTTTCTCCTGAAATTAAATCATTTGACTTAATTTAAGAAAAGTTTGACTTTTCTACCCCCAGAGCCATATAACCCACCCAGACCACTACGATCACAGAATACTGGCCTTCCTGTAATTCCAAGAATCTCAAAAACTACAGTAGGAGACAGAGCTTTCAGCTATCGCGCACCCCTCCTCTGGAATAATCTTCCTACCTCAATTCAACTAGCAGACACCCTCCCTATTTTTAAGTCTAGACTTAAAACATACCTCTTTACTGCCTCCCATAGTTAGGTATGGTGCGTGGAAATTCACCCACCTCAGGGTTTTTTGGAATGGACCACCCTGCTGAGTCCTCGTGTGACTGGCACCCCAGTCGCGCGTGCGATGGTGGTCACTGACCATACCTGCGCTGGTGTCGACTACCCCTCACCATGCCTTAGTTATGCTGCTATAGCATAGTGCTGTCATGGACTTTTCATGTGTCACGCCGTACAACCCCCCCCCCCCTCTCCTCTCCCCCCTTCTCTCTCTCTCTCTCTCTCAACTCTTCCTCTCTTGCCTATTCCCACCATGGTATACTGTAACAATATATAGTACTACTGATTACTTATTGACATTAACCATTCTGATTTTCAGTAATACTAACCCACTCTACATTTCTCTTTCTTCCCCCTTACTGTAGCTCACTTGTGAGGTATATCATCACCAGTCATCAACCATCCGTGTGTTGGCCCTCCTCTCACCCATCTCATGAAGTCCCATCCCCGATTGCCCTATTACTGCCCCCTATCTGGACTCCTGGCCCGTACAGCCTAGCGACCCACCACCAGCCTATGGCAACTCTGCCCGGATTACTGGCCCGTCTGCCAACCCACCACATGCTCCTCGACAACTCCCTTCCCCTGGACAATTCCAACGCTGGACTATTGAACTTTCTGTCACTAAATCAGGAATAATAAATTACCATAACGGATAGGTAATCATCCCACCTCTTGTAACTTTCAGCTCAAGTGCTTTTAACACCATGTCTTATTCTCTACACCTGACTATCATATGCATTTGTCATGTATACAGACCTTACTGTCCGTATTGACCCTAGGTAGATGGGTCAGGCCCTTGAGTTGTGGATCTGCTCGAGGTTTCTTCCTACATGGATCTCCAATTCTAGGGAGTTTTCCCTCGCCCCTGTTACCCCGGTTACCCATGGGCCTCTCTTGCTTTTCTTTTCTTCCTTTCTTCCCTTCTTTCTCTGATTGCCTACATTCTGTACAGCGCCATGATACATGTGTTATGTTTTGGCGCTCTATAAGCACAATAAATTGAAATTGAATATAGGGCGCTGACTACCCACCGCCATCTGAAAATATCCACCCACTAGGTTAGGTGCTTCCTGTTGTTTTAAACTTATCATGGAATTTAAATAATGGAGTAGCTGGGTTAAAGTGACCCAGCAGTTGGGTACTGTGAGAAGTTGAACTTTCCCCCTTCTCCCTATATCGGACTTTAAAGACGTTTCGGTGCACTCTTGAAATGCGAGAGAGGGAGAGACTCCACTCGGTTGCACACACACATACAGTACATGCACCCATACGCACACAGTCACCCGCCACATCTCCCTGGCGTATAAACGATGTTGTGTGTTTGTTTGAAGTATTGTTTCATGTTGTGTAAAGTGTGTTTGGTGTATAGTTTTGTCTAATCGTTAGTGTCGGGAGTTTTGCCGCCAGTTTGGCGTTCATGCGTCAGACCAAATGTTTGGTCTGCCGCGATTTTTCTTTAGTTTTGCCTTTAGTTCTGTCTTTCTTTGTCCCCGGTAACTTAAACACATAGTGTGGTACCCACTGTCATTCCATTTACCATTTGCATTCACTGTACAACGCCTGTAAACCGGTTAACATTCACCATACTCACAACACTTCCTGGTGTTTCGGCTTCCCAGCCACTGTCCCATTGCGGAAGCGCGCTTCGCGTTGGGACAGTGCTTTTACCAACATCCCACAGGGGGAGGGAGTGGGGCATTATGATAGAGGGGTGTTTGCCTTGTCTGTTGGTCGTCTTTTTGTTATTATTATGTATGTGGGGAATATTGGTTATGGTAATTAACATGTATTTTCATAGTAATATGCACCATTGTCATTTTGTATATATTTGTAATAGGTAGTTATTTTGTTATAATAGTGAATGTCCAGTGAAAGTGGTTACCTAGTTGAGTGGTTTGAGCCAATATCCCCATTTGGGCTAATTTAGGCCAATTGGTAGGCTTATTTAAGAGGGGTAGCTCAGTTCCCCTGGAGAGCAAAGAGAGAGCAGCTCTCCTGTTGTGAGGTAGAGACTTACTGTAGCTTTATGCTCTGCAATTGTTGATAATTGGAATACTGAACTGGAATACGGAACTTATTTTTGTTTTGTTTGTTTGAAAGTGTTTTTTTGTTAAATAATAGCCGATTGCTATTCCTGCAAGTTTTTCTTTTGGTTATTTAATAAATAGAAATTGCACACTGAAAACCTCTCCTGCACCTCCTTTTCCACCTACAACCCCAAGCTCACATCCCAATTGGTGGGCTGGCTGCCTCGGTCGCTCACATTTGGTGGCAGCGGTGGGATGTGTAGCGCCGCCTGAGAAACTGGATAAGAGAGGTGGAAAACGAGGACGAGGTGGAAAACGTGGACGGGGTATCAAACAAAGCCATACTTGGCAGAGGATGGCGTTCCGGCGGCTAGTACGAGCTGGCCAGGGGGAGCTCCCACAGGGGGAGGAAGAGACGCTAGAGGCAGCATTAGGAGCAACAGTGTCTGGGCAGCCAAAGCCAGATGAAGAGGTGCCAGCAGAGACTGACATGGCCGGATTGTATGCGCTGTTGCAGAAATCCTTGAAGTCCCATGAGCGAGAGTTTTTTAAGCAGGAACAGCGCTGGCGAAGTGTGCAGGTCCAGTTAAACCAGCTCCGCGATGACTTTGATGAAAGCCGTCAGCCACAAGCGCCACTGCCTGCTCAGCCACAAGCGCCACTGCCTGCTCAGCCACCAGCGCCACCGCCGCAGCTACCAGCGCCATCGCCGCCGCAACCAGCACCACTGCCTGCTCAGCCGCCAGCTTCACCGGCACCGCCAGCAAATCCAGCCGCTCCAGTAGCATGGTCGCGTGCTGCTGTGCCCAAGTTTGAAGAAGGGGAAGATATCGAGCAGTATCTAACTACGTTTGAACGGCTTGCGACTGCCTACCGGTGGCCAGGGGAGGACTGGGCCGTGTACTTAGTGCCGTACCTGAGTGGCAAAGCCCGCAGTGCTTATGTGGCCATGGACATGAATGACTCAATGGATTATCACAAGGTAAAAGAGGCAATCCTGGGAAAGTACGAAATAAATGAAGAAGTCTACCGGAGAAGGTTTCGGGAGCCAGATGCCAGGCCTGGGGAGTCCCCCAAAGAACTGTACCAGCGTCTGAAGGATTTATTTCGTAAATGGATTAGACCGGAGGACAAGACGGTTGAAGAAATAGGAGAAGCCCTCATCTTGGAACAGTTTTTTCGTACTCTGTCTCCTGATGTCAGAGTGTGGGTGAAAGAGCACAACCCACGGACTGGCCAGCAGGCTGCAGAACTGGTGGAGAACTTTGTCGCTGCCCGCAGAGGTCCAAAGAACTTCCGAAGTGAGACCAGTTCCAGGCCCCTGACCCGTGGTAGGTCAGATGGGTTTAGTGGCGGGGGTGGTCCTGGACCTAGTGAACGAGGTAGGATGGGGGATAAAAGTTCTTACATGCCCCCTAGACATGCCACTTTCCCCAAAGAACGCCCACCAGAGCGCTCACGTGTCATATGTCACCATTGTGGCCAAGAAGGTCACATTAAGCCTGACTGCCCTGCGAGAAAGCCCATAGGTAGTAGCCACTGTTGTCTCCCAGGGTGCGAGGAGCAAGAACAGGGGGTTATGGGTAGGTTACAGACTGTCCCAGTGCTAGTGAGTGGTAAGGTGGCGAGGGCTCTGATTGATACAGGGAGCTCTCAAACCTTAGTTCAGCCCCACTTAGTGGACAAAAAGGACTGTATATCTGGTAGAACCCTAAAAGTAATTTGTGTCAATGGGGATGAACATGAATACCCCGTGGCCAAAGTATATGTGGAAGTGCATGGTCAGACCTATAGACTAACTGTTGGAATTGTGGAGAGACTAAGTCATCCAGTAGTCTTAGGACAGGATATTTTGGTACTGCCAGAGTTGGTGCAAGCCAATAAGCCTGTCAATGTGGTAGTCACTAGGTCTCGGACAAAAGCTCAGACAGAAGAGCCCCTAGAACCAGGTTCCCTGAGAGAGATGCCCTTTTTTGGAAGTGAGGTAGTACCCCCTCCCAAGCTAAAGACTAGGAAAAGTCACAGGCAAAGGCGAAGGGAGAGACTAGTGGGGACACTTCAGAATGAACAGGATGGGGAGGACATTCAAATAGGGGGTGGAGCTTGGGAAGACATTACTGAGGACATGGAACAGCTACAGAACCAGGACCCTACATTGCAGGAGGCCTATGGCAAAGTTAGCAGTGTGGATGGTATGGCAACGGGTGTTCCAGCTAGCCTGTCTGGAGAAAGCTATGTGTTGCGAGATGGCTTATTGTACCACCAGTCAGAGGGGAATATGCCAGAGCAGCTAGTGGTGCCTACGGTGCTGAGAGAACGAGTGCTGTCCCTGGGTCATAGCATCCCCTGGGCAGGACATCTCAGTACTGCCAAAACTTTTGAGAGGGTTGCTGCCAGGTTCTATTGGCCAGGAATGTATAAAGAGATCCAAGACCTTTGTAAATCCTGTCCTGTGTGCCAGCTGACTAGTAAGCGGAAGACTAGTCCATTTCCCCTCCAGCCCCTTCCCATTATTGAAGTCCCCTTTACACGGATAGGAATGGATATTGTTGGGCCACTCGAGAGAACCCAGAGAGGGCACCGGTATATCTTAGTAGTGTGTGATTACGCTACCCGTTATCCAGAGGCCTTTCCCCTTCGTAAAGTGACAGCTACCACCATCTCCCAAGCTATCCTACAGCTGTTCTCTAGGGTAGGGATACCCCAAGAGATCATCACTGACCAGGGAACAGCCTTTGTAGCCAAAAAGATGAGACAGGTCTATAGTTTACTGGGGATTAAGGGGATCAGGACCACACCCTATCATCCCCAGACTGATGGTCTGGTTGAGCGATACAATCAGACACTCAAGGGTATGC
The DNA here is from genome assembly GCF_018492685.1 of Alosa sapidissima. Lineage (NCBI taxonomy): Eukaryota > Metazoa > Chordata > Actinopteri > Clupeiformes > Clupeidae > Alosa > Alosa sapidissima. The sequence goes on along the minus strand of NC_055958.1, from coordinate 40,433,104 downwards.
CCCGAAAGTATGTGGCTGCCAATGGGAAAGACTGGGACCGCTGGCTGCCATATTTGCTGTTTGCATACCGTGAGGTGCCCCAAGCTTCCACTGGCTTTGCCCCATTTGAACTGCTTTATGGAAGACCAGTGAGAGGGCCCTTGGATTTACTAAAAGAAGCCTGGGAGGGGCCAAAAGCACCCCAGACCAACAGTATCCTTTCCCATGTCCTTCAAATGAGGGAGAAAATGGAGGAGATGACGGAGCTGGTCCGGAACAACATGGAACAGGTGCAACATCGCCAGAAGGTCTGGTATGACAAGACTGCCAGACAACGGACTCTCGAGCCGGGGCAGAAGGTCCTTTTGCTCCTTCCCACGTCGGAGAACAAGTTGCTTGCACAGTGGCAGGGGCCGTTCACGGTTACCCGCAAGATGGGCCCTGCCACATATGAAATCAACATGCCAGGCCGGAGGAGGACAAAGCAGGTGTTCCACGTCAACCTGTTGAAGGAGTGGCGAGAGCGGGTCACCCAAGGTAGCCTGCAGCTCCTGGTGCAAACTGTTGGAGAGGAAGACAGTGACAGTACAGAGCAGTTTTTTCCAGCTACTCAACCACCCGCCGCTCTTGACCTGGCGCACCTCACTCCACAACAGCAGAGGGAGCTAGCGGCCATCATTCCCTCAGGACTGTGCCAAGACAAACCGGGTTTCACCACGGTGGTGGAGCACTCCATCCCACTGAAGGACACCACTCCGGTGCGGCAAAGGATGTATCGAATCCCCGAGTGTCTACTGCCTCTGCTTAAAGAAGAGGTGGAGGAGATGCTGTCCCTAGGGGTCATCGAGAGGTCCTATAGTGAGTGGAGCAATCCAGTCGTCCTGGTGCCTAAAAAGGATGGGACGATCAGATTCTGCATTTATTTCCGCAAGGTAAATTCCCAGTCCCATTTTGATGCCTACCCCATGCCACGGCTAGAGGATCTAATTGAACGGCTGGGTAAGGCCAGCTTTATTACCACCCTTGATTTGTGCAAGGGTTACTGGCAGGTGCCCCTCGCTAAGCAGGACAGACCCTACACGGCTTTCAGAACTCCGCAAGGGTTGTTCCACTTCATGGTTATGCCATTTGGCCTGCAGGGGGCGCCAGCCACATTCCAGAGACTCATGAACTGTGTTCTTGAAGGTACCGAATCCTTCGCCGCAGCATATTTGGATGACATTGTAATTTATAGTACCAGCTGGACGGACCACCTACGCCATCTCTCCGTTGTGCTGCAGCGCATCCAAAGAGCTGGACTTACAGTGCATCCAAAGAAATGTGACTTTGCCAAAGCAATGGTCCGTTACCTGGGCCATGTGCTGGGTAGGGGGCTGATTAGGCCCCAGACCGACAAGGTACAAGCCATACGGGACTGTCCCCAGCCGCAGACTAAAAAGGAGGTACGGTCCTTCCTGGGTCTGGCGGGCTGGTACCGCAGGTTTGTGCCAGACTTTGCCTCTCGCGCTGCACCCCTTTCGGACCTAACTCGGAAATCCGGGTCTGGTCAACTGCAGTGGGGGGCAGAGCAGGAGAGGGCCTTTAATGACCTGAAGGGGGCTCTGTGTCAGGGCCCAGTCTTGCAGAGCCCAGACTTTGACCAGCCGTTCACAGTCCAGACTGACGCCTCTGGCATTGGACTGGGGGCGGTTTTGCTCCAAGGGGAAGGATCGGACCAGCGGCCTGTGGCTTACATTAGCCGCAAACTGTTCCCCCGTGAAACACAGTATGCTGCTGTTGAACTGGAATGTTTGGCCATTAAATGGGCCCTAGACACTTTCAAATATTACTTGCTCGGCAGAGACTTTTTGCTACAAACTGACCACCAGGCTCTTCAGTGGCTTGGCCGGATGAAAGACTCTAACGCCAGGATTACCAGATGGTTCCTGGCTCTGCAGCCATACAGGTTCCAGGTTGAGTATCGGCCTGGAAAGCAAAATGTGGTTGCGGATTTCTTGTCTCGCCACCCTGGTGGTGAGACTTCAGAGGTGGAGGGAAATGTGAGAAGTTGAACTTTCCCCCTTCTCCCTATATCGGACTTTAAAGACGTTTCGGTGCACTCTTGAAATGCGAGAGAGGGAGAGACTCCACTCGGTTGCACACACACATACAGTACATGCACCCATACGCACACAGTCACCCGCCACATCTCCCTGGCGTATAAACGATGTTGTGTGTTTGTTTGAAGTATTGTTTCATGTTGTGTAAAGT